>NC_057807.1:509567550-509581090 GCF_018294505.1 Triticum aestivum
GGTTAGCGGGGCCTTAGTAGGCCAGGCGAGCGGGGTGGTCGGCTGGGCCGGCCGGCTGGGCCAGGTGGGTCGGACAGCTGGGCCGTCTGATCCAGTGGGGGGTCTTTTACTTTGTTTTGTTTTATTTTAATCTTGTTTAGTCTTTTCTTTTATTTATTTATTCTCTTGTTTCTGTTTTCTTTTACTTATGTAATATTTTATAGTTTTACAAAAAGTGAAACCCATACCTAAAATAGAGTTACAATTGTAACTACTGCCACAAAAGGTTTTAACCCTGAACAAAATAGTATAGTATTTTATAAAATCCAAAATGCATTTATTTAATTGTTTTACCTACTATTTTAGTTACTTAAGTGCATTTAAACCTTTTATAAAAATATAGTTTCCCCATCATAATTACCTATGCATTATTTGACACAACCCAAACAATTTAGTTTTAATATTTGAAAACTTTTGTTGTTTGCCTTTATTTTGAATTTGAATTTCGAATCGGTTTTGAACTAATGCGAGATTTAACAACAATAACCGAGGTGACATGGCATCATTAGTAGAGGGTTACTGTAGCTTAATTATCCGGGCGTCACAGACGTGATGCTATATCTTATTGTATGAGATGATCATGTTTTGTAACCGAGTTATCGGCAACTGGCAGGAGCCATATGGGTGTCGCTTTATTGTATGCAATGCAATCACCCTGTAATTGCTTTACATTATCACTAAGCGGTAGCGATAGTCGCAGAAGCAATAGGTGGAAAAATGACAACGATGCTACGATGAAGATCAAGGTGTCGCGCCGGTGACGATGGTTATCATGATGGTGCTTCGGAGATGGAGATCACAAGCACAAGATGATGATGGCCATATCATATCACTTATATTGATTGCATGTGATGTTTATCCCTTATGCATCTTATTTTGCTTTGATTGACGGTAGCATTATAAGATGTTCTCTCACTAAATTTCAAGGTATAAGTGTTCTCCCTGAGTATGCACCGTTGCGAAAGTTCTTCGTGCTGAGACACCACGTGATGATCAGGTGTGATAGGCTCTACGTTCAAATACAACAGGTGCAAAACAGTTGCACATGCGGAATACTCAGGTTAAACTTGACGAGCCTAGCATATACAGATATGGCCTCGGAACACTGAGACCGAAAGGCCGAGCGTGAATCATATAGTAGATATGATCAACATAGTGATGTTCACCATTGAAAACTACTCCATCTCACGTGATGATCGGACATGGTTAAGTTGATTTGGATCACGTGATCGCTTAGATGATTAGAGGGATGTCTATCAAAGTGGGAGTTCTTAAGTAATATGATTAATTGAACTTAAAGTTATCATGAACTTAGTACCTGATAGTATTTTGCTTGTCTATGTTTATTGTAGATAGATGGCTCGTGCTGATGTTCCATTGAATTTTAATGCGTTCCTTGAGAAAGCTAAGTTGAAAGATGATGGTAGCAATTACACGAATTGGGTCCGTAACTTGAGGATTATCCTCATTGCTGCACAGAAGAATTACGTCCTGGAAGCACCGCTGGGTGCTAGACCTGCTGCAGATGCAACTGACGATGTTAAGAACGTCTGGCAGAGCAAAACTGATGACTACTCTATAGTTCAGTGTGCCATGCTTTACGGCTTAGAACCGGGACTTCAACGACGTTTTGAACATCATGGAGCATATGAGATGTTCCAGGAGTTGAAGTTAATATTTCAAGCAAATGCCCTGATTGAGAGATATGAAGTCTCCAATAAGTTCTATAGGTTCAAGATGGAAGAGAATAGTTTTGTCAATGAACATATACTCAAAATGTCTGGGTATAATAATCACTTGATTCAACTGGGAGTTAATCTTCCTGATGATAGTATCATTGACGGAATTCTTCAATCACTGCCACCAAGCTACAAGAGCTTCGTGATGAACTATAATATGCAAGGGATGAACAAGACTATTCCCGAGCTCTTCGCAATGCTAAAAGCTGCGGAGGTAGAAATCAAGAAGAAGCATCAAGTGTTGATGGTCAATAAGACCACCAGTTTCAAGAAAAAGGGTAAAGGGAAGAAGAAGGGGAACTTCAAAAAGAATAGCAAACAAGTTGCTGCTCAAGAGAAGAAACCTAAGTCTGGACCTATGTCTAAGACTGAGTGCTTCTACTGCAAGCAGACTGGTCACTGGGAGCGGAACTGCCCCAAGTATTTGGCGGATAAGAAGGATGGCAAGGTGAAGAAAGGTATATGTGATATACATGTTATTGATGTGTACCTTACTAATGCTCGTAGTAGTACCTGGGTATTTGATACTGGTTCTGTTGCTAATATTTGCAACTCGAAACAGGGACTACGGATTAAGCGAAGATTGGCTAAGGACGAGGTGACGATGCGCATGGGAAATGGTTCCAAAGTCGATGTGATCGCGGTCGGCACGCTACCTCTACATCTACCTTCGGGATTAGTTTTAGACCTAAATAATTGTTATTTGGTGCCAGCGTTAAGCATGAACATTATATCTGGATCTTGTTTGATGCGAGACGGTTATTTATTTAAATCAGAGAATAATGGTTGTTCTATTTATATGAGTAATATCTTTTATGGTCATGCACCCTTGAAGAGTGGTCTATTTTTATTGAATCTCGATAGTAGTGATACACATATTCATAATGTTGAAGCCAAAAGATGCAGAGTTGATAATGATAGTGCAACTTATTTGTGGCACTGTCGTTTGGGTCATATTGGTGTAAAGCGCATGAAGAAACTCCATACTGATGGACTTCTGGAATCACTTGATTATGGATCACTTGGTACTTGCGAACCATGCCTCATGGGCAAGATGACTAAAACGCCGTTCTCCGGAACTATGGAGCGAGCAACAAATTTGTTGGAAATCATACATACTGATGTATGTGGTCCAATGAACATTGAGGCTCGCGGCGGTATCGTTATTTTCTCACCTTCACAGATGATTTAAGCAGATATGGGTATATCTACGTAATGAAACATAAGTCTGAAACATTTGAAAAGTTCAAAGAATTTCATAGTGAAGTGTAAAATCATCGTAACAAGAAAAATAAAATTCCTACGATCTAATCATGGAGGAGAATATTTGAGTTATGAGTTTGGTTTACATTTGAAACAATGCGAAATAGTTTCACAACTCACGCCACCTGGAACACCACAATGTAATGGTGTGTCCGAACGTTGTAATCGTACTTTACTAGATATGGTGCGATCTATGATGTCTCTTACTGATTTACCGCTATCGTTTTGGGGTTAATTTTTAGATACGGCCGCATTCACGTTAAATAGGGCACCATCAAAATCCGTTGAGACGACATGTTATGAACTGTGGTTTGGCAAGAAACCAAAGTTGTCGTTTCTTAAAGTTTGGGGCTGCGATGCTTATGTTTAGAAACTTCAACCAGATAAGCTCGAACCCAAATCGGAGAAATGTGTCTTCATAGGATACCCAAAAGAGACTATTGGGTACACTTTCTATCACAGATCTGAAGGCAAGACTTTTGTTGCTAAATTTGGATCCTTTCTAGAGAAGGATTTTCTCTTGAAAGAAGTGAGTGGGAGGAAAGTAGAACTTGATGAGGTAACTGTACCTTCTCCCTTATTAGAAAATAGTTCATCACACAAACTGGTTCCTATGACGACTACACCAATCAGTGGGGAAGCTAATGATATGGATCATGAAACTTCAGATCAAGTTACTACCGAACCTCGTAGGTCAACCAGAGTAAGATCCGCACCAGAGTGGTACGGTAATCCTATTCTGGAAGTCATGTTACTTGACCATGGCGAACCTACGAACTATGAGGAAGTGATGATGAGCCCAGATTCCGCAAAATGGCTTGAGGCCATTAAATCTGAGATGGGATCCATGTATGAGAACAAAGTATGGACTTTGGTTGATTTGCCCGATGATCGGCAAGCCATCGAGAATACATGGATCTTCAAGAAGAAGACTGATGTTGATGGTAATGTTACTCTCTACAAAGCTCGACTTGTTGCGAAAGATTTTCGACAAGTTCAAGGAGTTGACTACGATGAGACTTTCTCACCCGTACCTATGCTTAAGTCTGTCCGAATCATGTTAGCAATTGCCGCATTTTATGATTATGAAATATGGCAAATGGATGTCAAAAGTGCATTTTTGAATGGATTTCTGGAAGAAGAGTTGTATATGATGCAACCAGAAGGTTTTGTCGATCCAAAAGGTGCTACCAAAGTGTGCAAGCTCCAACGATCCATTTATGGACTGGTGCAAGCCTCTCGGAGTTGGAATAAACGCTTTGATAGTGTGATCAAAGCATATGGTTTTATACAGACTTTTGGAGAAGCCTGTATTTACAAGAAAGTGAGTGGGAGCTCTGTAGCATTTCCGATATTATATGTAGACGACATATTGTTGATTGGAAATGATATATAGTTTCTGGATAGCATAAAAGGGTACTTGAATAAAAGTTTTTCAATGAAAGACCTCGGTGAAGTTGCTTACATATTAGGCATCAAGATCTATAGAGATAGATCAAGACGCTTAATTGGACTTTCACAAAGCATATACCTTGATAAAGTTTTGAAAAAGTTCAAAATGGATCAAGCAAATAAAAGGTTCTTGCCTGTATTACAAGGTGTGAAGTTGAGTCAGACTCAATGCCCGACCACAGCAGAAGATAGAGAGAAAATGAAAGATGGTCCCTATGCTTCAGCCATAGGCTCTATCATGTATGCAATGTTGTGTACCAGACCTAATGTATGCTTAGCAATAAGTTTAGCAGGGAGGTACCAAAGTAATCCAGGAGTGGATCACTGGACAGCGGTTAAGAATATCCTGAAATACTTGAAAAGGACTAAGGATATGTTTCTCGTTTATGGAGGTGACAAAGAGCTAGTCGTAAATGGTTATGTCGATGCAAGCTTTGACACTGATCCGGACGATTCTAAAGCACAAACCGGATACATGTTTATATTGAACGGTGGAGCTGTCAGTTGGTGCAGTTCTAAACATGATCTACATGCGAAGCGGAGTACATAGTTGCTTCAGAAGCAGCAAATGAAGGAGTCTGGATGAAGGAGTTCATATCCGATCTAGGTCTCATACCTAGTGCATCGGGACCAATGAAAATCTTCTGTGACAATACTGGTGCAATTGCCTTGGCAAAGGAATCCAGATTTCACAAGAGGACCAAGCACATCAAGAGACGCTTCAATTCCATCCGGGACCAAGTCCAGGTGGGAGACATAGAGATTTGCAAGATACACACAGATCTGAATGTTGCAGACCTGTTGACTAAGCCTCTTCCACGGGCAAAACATGAACAGCACCAAGGCTCCATGGGTGTTAGAATCATTACTGTGTAATCTAGATTATTGACTCTAGTGCAAGTGGGAGACTGAAGGAAATATGCCCTAGAGGCAATAATAAAGTTATTATTTATTTCCTTATATCTTGATAAATGTTTATTATTCATGCTAGAATTGTATTAACCAGAAACATAATACATGTGTGAATACATAGACAAACATAGTGTCACTAGTATGCCTCTACTTGAGTAGCTCGTTGATCAAAGATGGTTGTGTTTCCTGACCATAGACATGAGTTGTCATTTGATTAACGGGATCACATCATTAGGAGAATGATGTGATTGACTTGACCCATTCCGTTAGCTTAGCACTTGATCGTTTAGTATGTTGCTATTGCTTTCTTCATGACTTATACATGTTCCTACAACTATGAAATTATGCAACTCCCGTTTACCGGAGGAACACTTTGTGTGCTACCAAACGTCACAACGTAACTGGGTGATTATAAAGGAGCTCTACAAGTGTCTCCAAAGGTACATGTTGAGTTGGCGTATTTTGAGATTAAGTTTTGTCACTCCGATTGTCGGAGAGGTATCTCTGGGACCTCTCGATAATGCACATCACTATAAGCCTTGCAAGCAATGTAGCTAATGAGTTAGTTACGGAATGATGCATTACGTAACGAGTAAAGAGACTTGCCAATAACGAAATTGAACTAGATATTAAGATATCGACGATCGAATCTCAGGCAAGTAACATACCGATGACAAAGGGAACAACGTATGTTGTTATGCGGTTTGACCGATAAAGCTCTTCGTAGAATATGTAGGAGACAATATGAGCATCCAGGTTCCGCTATTGGTTATTGACCGGAGACGTGTCTCAGTCATTTCTACATAGTTCTCCAACCCGTAGGGTCTGCACGCTTAAAGTTAGATGACGGTTATATTATGTGTTTATGTGTTACGATGTACCGAAGATAGTTCGGAGTACCGGATGTGATCACGGACATGACGAGGAGTCTCAAAATGATCGAGACATGAAGATTGATATATTGGACGATTATATTCGGACACTGGAATAGTTCCGGGGGTTATCGGATGTATACCTGAGTACCGGGGGTTACCGGAACTCCCCGGGGGATTAATGGGCCTCATGGGCCCAAAGTGGAGCAGAGGAGTGGCGGCCAGGGCAGGCTGCACGCCCCCTTTCCTTCCTCTCCTCTCTCCCTTCCTTTCCCCTCTCCTACTTGGACAAGGAAAGGAAGGAGTCCTACTCCCGGTGGGAGTAGGACTCCTCCTGGCGCGCCCCCTCCTGGCCGGCCGCCCCTCCCCCTTACGCCTTTATATACGGGGGCCGGGGGCACCTCTAGACACAACAATTGATCCTTGAGATCTATTAGCCGTGTGCGGTGCCCTCCTCCACCATATTCCACCTTGATAATATTGTAGCAGTGCTTAGGAGAAGCCCTGCGTTGATAGAGCATCATCATCGTCACCACGCTGTCATGCTTATGGAACTCTCCCTCGAAGCTTGGCTGGATCGGAGTTCGAGGGACGTCATCAAGCTTAACGTGCGCTGAACTCGGAGGTGCTGTACGTTCGGTACTTGGATCGGTCGGATCATGAAGACGTACGACTACATCAACCGCGTTGTGCTAACGCTTCCGCTTTCGGTCTACGAGGGTACGTGGACACACTCTGCCCTCTCATTGCTATGCATCACCATGATCCTTTGCGGCGGCCAATCCCCGAGTTCTCTGGAGCCAAGCTACGAGGAGGTGGAAGCCAATCCAATGTTCATGGCGGAGGTCGCGGCGCAGAAGGCCCCCGATGGTTATGAGACGATTGACGTCGACTTCGTGCCAGCGTCCAAGTCCCCCATGGTGCAGGTGGACCAGCAGTTCAACATTGCGATACTAAAGGAGGACCGGGAGGCAGAGGCTCAACTCGACGCAGAGCGCGCGCATGTCGCTACCATCGAGGCTCTCCTACAGGCGGAACCGGATGTCGTGGATGTGAACCAGGCGGCGGAGGCTCAACTTGAGGCGGAGCGTGCGGATGCTGCTGCCATTGAGGCCCTCCTGCAGGCGGAATCGGACGTCCTGGACTTGAACCCGGCGGCAGAGGCTCGACTCGACGCAGAGCGCGCGAATGCCGCTCTCATCGACGCCCTCCTGTAGGCGGAACCGGACGTCCTGGACTTGAACTGGGCGGCGAAGGCTCGACTGGACGCGGAGCACGCGGATGCCGCTGCCATCGAGGCCCTCCTGCAGGTGAAACCAGACGTCCTCGACTTGAACCGGGTTGTGCTCTCGTCCATGCAGAGCGCTCGCATGCTCCGCGTGAACGAGTAGCTGGAGGCCGAGGAAAACCACGGTGCGGAGACACACGTCGGCAGCTACGGCTGGTTTGCGTCGGCAGCCAAAGATGACGAGGCCGTCTCGTTTCACGAGCAGTGATAGTTTTTCTTTATGTTGTTGTTTTTATGGATCTTTTGCTGTGTAAAAACATATATTTGTCATGCAAGTCACCTGACTTGGGTCAGTCTACCATTTCAGGTGGTTGGATGAATATCCTATGTCTCCTAACCCTTCTTTCCTTCTTCCTCACCTCTTCTTCTTCCCCAACAGACCACCACATGTCCCGTACGGATACTCCCCAACATGCGGTTGGATAAACATACTCTATGAACGAAAATTATGTGTCAGCGGTAGGATGGCTGAGTTTGGTTTGTTCACATGCGACAACACGTGTCAGTGAGGGTGCATTCCCTTGGTTGGGTTTGCGGCGTGCAGGAGCGACTGTGTGAGGGTGCGGTGTGACCGCGGCGTGCAGGAGCGACCGTGTGAGGGTGCGGTGCGACCGCGACAGCCGTGCTCAAGTGTACCTCCTCATTTTGAAAACTTTAGGCAAGCTTGGCAAAAATGTGTGGCGAAGTTTGGCAATGCAAGGCCTAGACCCAAACAGGATAAGTATGTACATACTAGGAGTACTAGTGTTAAAAAAGAAAGGCGGGGTTTTCCTTCACGGGATTTAATCGATACAAATCCTCGTTTCACGTGTCAATTAATGCGTATTTTTTTCTTCAAAGACCAAAGAGCTATCCATCTCACTCCTCATCGCTTGATTAATGCAGCGCCATGCAAACAACCTTCTCACTTCCACATGCATGCAGGGGATATTAATGTCCTTGGTTGATAGTACGAGGCAAACCCCATCAATTTTGCCTCGATTAGTGTTAGTGGCCTTTTGCAAATTGTAATTTTGATATACTGGCCTTGTGTACAAAAAAATGGAGGTAGTAACTATATTTGACTTCCTTCCCCATTGCGGTGACGTCGATGATATCTTTTGTTTGTGGTTTGTCGAAGTGCGTTCGACGGAGAACACCATTGAGGGAGACCACGGTAAGTCGTTCGCAAGTGTTGCCTGCAAGCCGAGACAACCGCCTTATTTGCATCCAGTAAGTCCGTTGAACCAAAGGACTAGTACTACTAGGAGTACACAATAGCATTGTCCGTCCAACTTAGTGCGGTGAGATGGTTTCTCGAAGAAGACGATGGAGAAGCGGAGTCAGCGAAGAGTGAAATGATGGTTGCTTCGTCCGTGCTTTTGTGATTTGACGCCTCACTGCTTTGTGATTTGTGATAGAAGGGACATGGGAGTATACTCTGTGCTCTATATTGTACTACATGCGTCCAAGAATGGGAGAAAGAGGAGAGATGTTGCATTTTTCTATTCCTTCAATCAATCAATCAGGGAGCTTCGGTTCCATCTTTTTGGCTTTGGCAACACCGTCCACAATGGTTCCCACGATGCCAAAAGCTATTTTCACATTTGGCTACACATTGTGGATGCCCTTAACCGTTCCACTTGGTTTTGCTCCTCTGTGCTATCTATACAAATCTCAATTATATTGATCTAAAAAATTATAGAATCAAGATTAGTAAAGAGGAGGTGATTTTGCCGCGTGGATGGCGGGGGAGGTTTCTTATTTTTAGAGGACATTGTCCTGGCGGTTTGCTAACATGTGGTCCCACGTGTCAGTGCTTTACCAAGCCGATCTGCGTCCCACATGAGGCAGAACAACGACAGAAGCAACACGTGGTTAAGTTGAAGAAGATGAGGGAGAAGCGGATTCAGCAACGAGTGAATGATGGTTGCTTTGTCCCTCCAACTTCTTTTTTTAGCATTATTACTTTGTCCCTCCAACTTAACTGCGGGAAAGGTGCAACTTTGTGATTTGACGCCTCATTACTCATTACTACGCCGGCGCCATGATTGGGTGCTTCACCCCGGCTGCTCTGCACTGTATTCCGGTATGGCACGTGGACCGGGTAGCTTGATGTCCCACATGTCGACGAAAGGGACTAGAAGATTTATTAAAGCGAGCTCTCCACTCTTACGACGGAGGAGTACACGACACGACGACCGAGTGAACTATCACTTGTACTGTATAGTACTGTAGTTTTTTTGTTTTGCACGATCCATCGATACAAACCCGATTAAACAAGAAAGGGCGGGATTTTTCCCGTGCGGTAGATGATACTGGCCATACATTTCAAAGGCAATTTTAATGTATGCAAACTGAATAATTAAGTAACAATATGATATCTAGTAAAACTAGAAACACATATGATTTATTGTGTTAGAGTGTAGTAGTAGTGCTGTATTGCATAGTTGTTAGATGTAACATACGAGAACGTGTAGAGATATAGTTTTGGAGGGCCTACAGAGAGAAAAGCGTAATACTGTCACCGAACTTCAGAATAAGCTGATTACGGTCACTATATACATTTTGCGGTGATTATACGGTCACTTGCTCACGGTTCAGCATCAGATTGCACTCTGTTGACCGACCAAATAGTCTGCGTGGCTCCATGTTGACTAGTTAAATTGACCATGTTCCTTGTGGGTCCCACCTGTCATATTGCATAGGGAAAAGGTCAGATAAACACAAATTTACGTAGGCGCGACAAGACTCCAACCCGTGCGTGGGAATCACCTGGTTGTGTATGTGTCTGTCAGGGCCTGATGTGTGCGCATGCACGTGTAGGTTGAGCACTTGAGCGTGAGAGTGTGTGTTGGTCGTGTGGTGTACTGGTGTGTGCATGCATGCGTGTGTGTGTGAGTGTGAGTGTTTCGTGCGTGCGTGTTTGCGTGTGTACATGTGAGTGTTGCGTGCGTGCGTGGGTGCATGTGTTTGTGTGAGTGTTGCGTGCATGCAGTTCGTGTGCATGCGTGCGTGTGTGTATAATCACCACACCAGCTCCTGTGTGTAAAACATACGGCTCAGCATACCAATACAAGGCCACCTTGTCCGCTGTGCCCGCGGTCATGACTTCGAACCACCGTCAAAATATTTTTTTTGTCGTTTGTTTTCATTATTACTAGCAAGATGCCCGTGCATTGCACGTAACATCAATATGCATTTGTATGACTAGTTTATCTTGTGAGAGAAAAGGATGAACGAGGGAAGGCCTTATTTTCAAATGTGGAGAGGTGTGTGGCTACCTTTTTGCAAAATTGCCATAGTTTCTTTCCTATCCGTCAGATATAAATCGGATAGCCTATATTGCAGGATGACATGCACACCATCATCACCAACTCTATTTTTATAGGAGTGTATTTTATGTATTTTATAAGGGTATAGATGTAGAGTAGATACAAGCCGACAGGTGGACACGATGGTAGTGAGATAATGTGATGCAACACTAGAGGTGCCACGTGGAGCGTTTAACTGGTCAACTAGTCATGTCTTGAGCAAATTCAGAGTTGTACGGTGAGCCCGTGACTGTATAATAACCACTAAACGTAAATGGTGACCGTAATGAGTGGATTCTGAAGTCCAATGTATGTATCGTGCTTTCGCTTCAAATGCAATGATCGTCATTGCATATATCGCAAGAGAAAGATGAAACATGCGTGAATTTTCTGGGGGCTTACTTTTAGAGGACCTGGAGATAGTTTTGTGTGCATACGTGAAAGGGGCTAATAGGGGGGTATGCGATGGAGAGAGAGATGCTCTTCGTTTCTCTTTATTATGACTAACTTTGTATATAGTATAAAGATATACAAATTCATAGTGCGGAATAAATATCATTGTGGGCACCATGCAATGCAAATTAGCGTTCGTACTCCTCCATATAACTTTGTAATGTTGTATATATGTAGAAACTCTAAAATAATTTTTTGGCCACACTTTATTCAAAAGGAATGTTGTATGCGAAATAAACGTGAAGAGAGGGCTTTTTAGATCAATGGGGTACATGATGTAACATGTGTGAATGTGTAGTTGATGCATTTGGCGGGGCCTAGAGAGGTATGTGTGTGTATTACATATTCGAGAGAGGCATGGATAGAGGGGCCTGCGGGGGGGGGCATGGGAGAGATAGCACGAGAAATGAGAGTGGTATATATAGAGAGAGAGACGAATATGATGTCACGACGAGAGATTCCCTTCCCTTGAGTGTGTATATGCAAGGGGGAAGGGAATAGAGGCACCAGGAGAAATTTTTTGTGTGTGTGGTGTTTGTGATGGTATGTGTGGGTGTGAGAAGATAATGAGACGTGGGGGCAGAGGGTGTGTCACCGCGTGAGGTCCGGTGGGTTGAGGTGAGGCCCTTCGTTCGGTTCCGTCCTGCGCCACATTGGTCGGCCCGTGACGCATTTAGGAAGACCCATGGATGACTAGTCGTACAAGACAAAGATAGCAGAATTGTGAAGGACTCTGTGTCCACTGACAAAGCCGGCTAGGATTTGTAACCCTAGGTTCTCAGACTAAGGTAACCCCTTTATCTCTGATATTACTATTCATCCAACCTAACTTTAAGGGGCATCCTACAGAATGCTCTGCTAGAATTATACTCGTCGATTAGGAAGAGAGGTGTGAGACAATGCGTGAGAGACAGGCCTAAAGATAATGTGCGTACATTAGACACGTAGGCAGGTCCATGTATATAGAAAGGGTCGATGGGGATTGTGCGTGTGTATGCTTGCGAGAGGAAGAGTGCTTGTGATAAAGGTTAGTGAAAACAGTTGTAAATGGTTACGAGAGGGAGGGAGGGTTATATCTAGAGCATGTGTGCGAGAAAGACACCTCGAGAGAGAATGTGTGAGCATGTGTGAGACACCACCAATGGAGAGTGAAACTACACGTAAAAGACGGTTGTACACATTGATTAAAGATATAAATTGTATCCAAATATTAGGATGGGATCATGATATTTGCAATTCGCGTAAGGAGCGGTCATTGATCCATCAGACATCTAGATTCTATCAAATTTGAGCATGTCTATGTTATTATTCGACACAATTGATCCACATAGTTAGTATTTTGAACTCCATACAATGCATCCCTTTAGCAATCGAATATAAACATGAGTATAGTTCATGTTGTGTGTGTAAAGCACATTATACATATGAAAGTTACACAATGAACATTATAAATAGCTACCTATGAACTAGCATACATTTGAATTCAACTTAAGGTGGTTTAAAAAAATCGAATTCAACATGAAGTCCATTCAATTATTTGAATTTGATATCATGGCATTTGTAAATCATACCTAAATTATGGGGGCACCAATCTTTGCTCTGATTTTGTACATAATAGCATATGTAGTCGTGTACAAAATAGATTTAAATTTAGCTCCTCCATTCCAAAATAATCATAGTTATAGGATTTTCAAGTGTCAAAATTTCAAAAAGAAGCGGATAATTTAATGTGGTTTTCAAACATACAAGGTCAAATATAACGTTGTCTATTTAGGTCAATCCTCATAGTTCAAGAGTACTCTAGACGTGAATGGTTGTGTTTCAAAATTTCGAACGAAGCGCCAAAAGAGCCTCTACTCGCCCAAAACCGCGTGAGACCAATGTTTGGTAGTACAAGGAAATTACTTTCCTAATAACCCCGACCCGTGAAACCTACCGGCCCGACGTCCAAAGGTCTAAACTGGGGTAGGTTTGTAGCTTCATCTAGAAACCACGCAACCGCCTCTGAAAAACATTCATACACAATGGCCGCCTAAGCACACATGTGCACGGCTGAAATCGCTCCCGCCCAATATTTGGGACACCTGGGGTTACCATCCTACCCCCGACCCGCAGTAGGTCCGAAATTTAAGAGGGGGGCAAAGTTTGTACTTTCCCCAAATTTCAAACAAGCGTGTCCCATCTTCTGTTCAAAAAAGCCAAAAACTAGCGCGTCCCAGACCGAAACAT
>NC_057807.1:509581340-509586577 GCF_018294505.1 Triticum aestivum
GAAACCCTGGTGTCCTCCGTCCGCCACCCCATCCCACCCATCAACCGCCACCCTCCTCCATCACATAGGAGCCGATACCCCGACGTCATCGTCCACCGCAACCTCAACCGTAAAGCCCTCCACAACTAGTAGTTGAAGCCGAGGCCGACTCATCCGTATCCGAGCCAGTTCAACCACGCCGTCCTGCACCTCACCGCTGCCGCTCCAACTTCACCACCTCAACCGCACCGGAGCTGTTCCTGCTACACCTTGCTTCGCCACCTCGGATCTGCTTCCCCTCCGCCAATATAGATCCACGGCAACACAGTCAACAATTTGGCCATGGGTTTGTCCAAGGATCCACGGCTCTCCAAAACATCGGTTCTCCCGGGAAAAACAAGAAGATCGCCGCGACATATTGACACCACACTGGCAACCGATAAGGGTACTCCTCTTCCCTTATTCGTGCAAATCTTACGTGTCTGCTTGCATGGTATTCATCCCACAGAAGACAATAGTTGACCGCTTCTTCTTCATACAAGATGTTCCTAGTAACTCGCGATGCACAAGGTTTCTCCTCATATACTATTTCACCTTAGCTATAGGTCCGCCGCCCCCCTGAATTTCAATTTCTGGCCAGTTGATTCCCAATCAACGGAAGCATTCCCCGACGTAACAGGCGCTAGTACGTCTATTGCGCCGGGGAAGTAGCGCATTGGTGTTTATCTCAGGAGCGTGTGCGGTCTAGAGCTACTAGCGCCCGATCTGGAGGTCGGCCGGGATTAAAGGGATGGCCTGGGGGCGCTGCCAAGCACGGCGGTGGTGGGAGGTCGAGGGGAGGGCGGGGCGGCGGAGGCAGGGGTCTGGGCTGGTGGTCACTGGCGGTTCGAGAAAGATTGTCAACAGTGACTGGCGGGAGGTAGACGAAGGCCATCTGCCCGTTCCTTATAGATCGGACGGTTCATTAAAAAAAATCGACTGAACTATTTATTTTCAGTCGACTGTTATCTTAGATATGACCACATGTGGTGGTTTGCTGGAGGAATACCTGCATTTCCTGTGCTCATATATTACAAAATCATATGGAGTAGAATCTAATTTTGTTTGCCATGCAATGTTGTAGAGCTATCATATGTCTCCTGCCATTTATTTTTCAGCCACCTGCTATCTGCTACTTTTACAGTGCACTAGTTCTGCACACACTTCACCCATACTCTCACTATTGTGTTTTTATGCAAGGGTATTTTAGAGTCTGCCTCGAGAAAAGAAAAAAAGAGAAGAGAGAAGTTGAGCCAGCTTTCTTCGCGGGTAGGCACGACACGTTACAGCGCTATAAAGGGTGCAGTGTCAGCAGATGGAGACAGTAAACGTAGCTCTGGAGTTGATGACCTCGCTCGCAATGAACCACCGTCCCAGGTGCTTGCTTTAACTTCGCGGTGTCATATGTGGTTGCATGTTCCATATGGTGTCTAGCTTGTATTCGAAAGGCCGAAGTCGGTCTTTGGGGCTGTTTGGTTCTAGGCCTACCATTGCCACACTTTGCCACATATTTTTGCCAAGCTTGCCTAAGGTTAGTCATCAAAATGAAAGCCACAAGTTGGCAAGCCTAAGGGAATCTTGCCACATTTTTTGTGTGTATGCCATGTGGGGTCCAAGTGTGGCTTGCCTAAGGTGTGGCTTGAACCAAACACTCACCTAAGTTAGTCAAACTTGCCTAGCTTTAGGTGTGGCAACATTTGGCAAAGTTAATCACAAACCAAACAGCCCCTCTATTAAGATAAGGAAAGATATTATTTTACATGAACCACCATCCCGTGAGCACCAGAAGAAAAATAGCTAGTCAGGGCACTGACCGAGCCAGTGACAAGCCCAGCAAAGATAGGAATCACCTGGAAGCCAACTAAAAAGCTGTGATGATGGCGAAGCAGCCCGTCTCCCACCAGGCTCTCAGGTCCTAGATGATCATGCTCACCACTCTAGCCGGATGTCTAGCTTGTATTGCTTCCAATTTGGTTAAATTGCATCTGCTTAGCTTACACATTATACCATTGAATATGACATGCCTTTCTGTTTTTGGTACATACTAGTACATCTGTGTATTAACCATGTTCTTACATCAAACTAATGTTCTTGTGTATCCCTCATCAATCACTTATGATGAGGCAGGCAGGCAAGTTGACTACTCATTTAAAGAATGCAGCGTCAGCCTCCCGACATGATTCTCAGGAAACAACAATGCTAGATGAATATAGTGAACGTAGCTCTGTAGTTGATTACAACATTTCCCCTACACTAGCATCGCAGGTGCTTGCTCTAACTTGGCAGCGTGATATGTGGTTGCATGTTGCATATGGTGTCTAGATTGTAATTCTTCCAATCTGGTTAAACTGCATGTGCTAGTCTGCTTAGCTTATACATTATACCTATTAATGTGACATGCCTTCCTGTATTTAGTACATAGTGCATCTGTCTATTAAGCATGTCCTTACATAAAACTATTGTTTTTTGGTATCCCGCATCAATCAATATGACGAGACACCTTTAGTATATGCAGTTCGATATTAGTTGCATCTTTCATATGATTTATAGCATGCGCTGCTTCTAATTTGTTGAAATTCCATTTATGATGGGACGCTTTTAACTTGGCAGAGTCATATTGGTTGCATCTTTCATGTGGTGTCTAGCTTGTATTGCTTCTTATTTGTTGGAATGGTTTCTGCTTAGTTTACACAAACAGTTGTGAACATGCCATGCTATCCTATTTTTCGTACATATTCCATCCTAGTATCATGTGTTTGCCTTACATCAAAGTAGTGATTATCAGTATCATGCATGAATGAGTTCTGAATAGAGAATTTTATTGCTTTTTCTTGTCGATTTTACTTGACAATTCAAAATCAATAAAGTGTAAGGAAGTTAGCAAGGCAGCGGATAAAGGTGCTCCTTCTGAACGGAGGGCCTCTACAGTTTCTACTCCTCCAAACCCCCAAGATGATTTCCAAGACAACACATGCATAGACACTCAACAAAGTTGTGTTTATGGTGAGCACGTCTCGCCTAGTGCACCATCACTGGTGCTTCCTCTAACTTGGCACTATTATATGTGGTTGCATGTTATGTGTGATGTCTAGCTTGTATTGCTTCTAATTTTGTTGAATTCCATCTGCTTACTTTACACATTATACTTGAATAAGACACGTGTTCCTGTTTCTAGAACATACAATATCTGTCTATCACACCATGTTCTTACATCAAATTACTACTGTTGTGTAACCTGCAACAATCACTTATCATAAGACACGTTTGACTTCGGAGTGTGATATAGGTTACATCTCGCATTCTTTTCTAGCTTGTACTACTAATTTGTTGAACTGGCACTTATGACGAGACAGTTTTAACTTGGTAGAGTGATATTCGTTGCATCTTTCATATGGTATCTAGCTTTCATTGCTTCTAATTTGTTGAAATGCCTTCTCCTTAGTTTACACATCATAAGTTGTGAATATGCAATGCTGTGAATATGCAATGGCACTAATGACGAGAGACCTCTAACATGGTAGTGTGATGTTGTTTGCATCTTGCATATGATTTATTTCTTGTACTGCTTCACATTTGTTTAAACACCATTTATGATGAGACACTGTTAACTTGGCAGAGCGATATTTGTAGCATCTTTCATATGGTGTCTACCTTCCATTGCATTGCTTCTAATTTGGTGAAATGTCTTCTTCTTAGTTTACACATCATAGTTCTGGTTATCTCTTCTGTCCTGTTTTTCATACATATTACATCCTCCTATCATGTGGTTGTCTAACATCAAAGTTCAGTTCGTCTGCATCACGCATCAATTTGTTCTGAAGAACTAAATTGTTATTCGTTTTTCTTGTCGGCTTGACTTAACATGGCATAGAGAAAGAGGAAGAAACACATAATGGCAGGGAATGAGAAGCAGATGAATCCTGCAGATTCTGCTGGTACTGATGGTGCAATAGAAGGTCAAAGTCCAGCGGAAAATTCTACAAACACGGCATCCCATGCTACACGAGATGCAAAAAAGCCAAACAGAAACAAATAGCTGCCACCAAACAAGCAGAGACAACCCTAGTTCTTGCAACACCTACCACAGTACTACTAGCTGCACGAGTTACTTGTGTGTCAACTGAGCTAGCAGCACGTTCCCAAGCTCCCTTGCCACCTGACACTACTTCCCAAGCACTCTTGACACAAGATGAGTTGGCAATATCAGATGAACCTTGTGAGCTTCAACAGCAAGAAGGTAGTTGCTGGAGTCAAGTTACAGTTGCATGCTTCTTTATATGTAGTCTCACTGTTTGATGTACACTAACACTTACTATGTTCGTTGTTGGACTAGCACCTAGGCGCAAGAGGAAACAAACATCAGGATAATGCTCGATAGGTTAACTAAATCTAGAGGAGGAAGAATGGATATCCGTTTTGAAGCAGGTTGAAAAAGGCCACGTGATGCTACAAAGTCATCCAAGTTAGTATCAGAGGCAGCGGTTGCCGTTATGTAACACCCCGGATGTAACTTTCCTTATTTGTAACTCCAACTCTTGCCATTTTCGGCTACGTGCTATGATATTCCCTCCGTGGTTGGGTTTTTGTTTTTCATTTTGGCTTTTTGTTCATGTCATGCATCTTATATCATGTCATCATGTGCATCTCATTTGCATACGTGTTCGTCTCATGCATCCGAGCTTTTTCCCCGTTGTCCGTTTCGCAATCCGACACTCCCACATGCACCGGCGCACCCCTCTTGTCTCTTTTCGTGTGCGGGTGTTGAATGTTCTTGGAATGGACCGAGCCTTGCCAAGTGGCCTTGGTACACCACCGGTAGACCACCTGTCAAGTTTCGGGTCATTTGGAGCTCGTTTGGTACTCCAACGGTTAACCGCACTCTCGCAAAGGCCTCTTTTAAGTTGCAGCCCAACACCCCTAAAAAACAGCCCGATAACCCATCTAAGTCACTCCATGCTCTCCGTCGTCGGATCACGATCGTGTGGGCGAAAACCGCACCTCATTTGGACACTCCTAGCTCCCTCTACCTATATATATGCCTCCCCCTCCGAAATTCACGGGCAAACCCTAGCGAAATCCCTTTCCGCGCCGCCGGACACGTCCGGATCGGACCAGACGCGTCCGTCCGCCGCCGCCCATCCAACCGCAGCGCGCCACTTGGCACTCCGGCCTCCTCCGCCGCCGCCGGCCCGCGCAGCCCGCGCGAGGCCTGCCCGGCC
>NC_057807.1:509587164-509596444 GCF_018294505.1 Triticum aestivum
GTTTTTTCAGTAAGTCAATATTCTGCTGTTAAAATTATTGCATCTTCATCGCATCACATCTTTGCATCCGTAGCTCCGTTTCGTGCGTATAATATGTCAAATTGGTCGCCTCGAAGAGTACATCATTCCATTCCATTGCATCATTTACTTTTGAGCTCATCTTGATGCCCGAAATGCTGTTGGAAGAGGGCTTCATAATGTTAGTTTCAGACTCTTATCAGCACGAGCTCTTTTGTCATTTTTGCCATGATTGATGTGTGCATTCTATGGACTTGGTCCCTAAATGTGTTTTGAACTAGGCTATGTCTTCTTTACAGAGGTGCTTACCATGTATTTTTGTGATCAATGTGGTGACTAGCACAAGCATGCAAACTAGGCTTCGTGATAATGCTGATTTTAGTTCCTGTTCTGCTGTAATTTTGATGCCATGTAAACATGTTGCTACAGAGAGATCCATGCATAATTTGAGATACTTCAGTAAGGGTGTTTTGAAAACATGGTTATGCTCTATCCATCCATGGTCCTGGTTGCAACTATGGAGTAGTCTAACATGTCATTTTCGTGCTCTACTTTTGCTTCGAAATGTTTCCTGGCAGATTGTTTACATGTTATTCAATTTGGCCGAGGTTGTTGTAGTTGATCCGGATATGCTATGATTTTGTTTCTTGCCATGTATAGCTTCTATGACATGTCTTCTTGATGGATGTATGCTTAGTTTATCATGAAATGCTCTGTAGTGAGTGCATCGAGCTCACGAAGGTGCCTTCGCAATTATGCCAATGCCATGCTTTGTTTGCTGAATCTGTTAACGAAACTTGCTATGTTTACGTGGGTGTCATCATATTTTATGATCCTTTTTGGCTTATGGTCAGTAAGGGACTTTTGATCTATGCCTTGAGTAGATTCATGCCATGCCTTAGTTTGCTATTATAAGTTCCTGTAGCATGTTGATAACCTGCTCTGAACATTGCTTCGTGATGTTGTTTATGCCATGTCCAGCCTGATAATTTTTTGCACTTTCTCCATGCTTGTTTGAACCTGTTATGATGTGATTTAGCCGTAGCTCAGTGTTCCTCCTTTGTAAAGCATCTCCTGTAGATCACTGCCATATGTTTTGTTTTTATTTTGGGGTGCTGTAGCATAGTTTATTGTTGCATGCTATGTAGCATCGTGCTGTTAATCGCAGCTTTGTGCCATACTTGTCTTGCTTGCCATTTGCAAACCGTGCATCCGTTTCCGGTGATCTTTATATCGATTTCAACCGAAATCATCTCATCTTTCCAGCGGCATACTTGGTTTGCCAAGTTGATGCCTTGTTCACCATCTTTCCTTCCGAAGCACGCATATGCATTGCATACCACATCTCGCATGTCATGACATGTATCGCATCATGTTGCTTGTGCATTGCACCGTGATTTATTGTGGTTCCTTGCTTGTGTTCTTGCTTTGGGTAGAGCCGGGAGACGAGTACGTGCACGAGGAACCTGTTGAGTACGCTAACGAGGATCCAGCCTTTGACAACTCTGAGAACCTTGCAGGCAAGATGACCATACCTTCGAAATCATTTCTATCTTTGCTTGCTAGTATTCGCTCTTTCGCTATGTTAGCCCTACCTGCCATTGTTTACCATGCCTACCTATTGCCTTGTTAAACCTCTAACCATCCTGTCCTAGCAACCGTTGATTGGCTATGTCACCGCTTTCGCTCAGCCCCTCTTATAGCATTGTTAGCTGCAGGTGAAGATGAAGGTTGTTCCAGGTTGGAACGTGGTTATTTTGGGATATCACAATATCTCCTGTTTAAATTAATGCACCTTATATACTTGGTAAAGGGTGGAAGGCTCGGCCTTATGCCTGGTGACTTGTTCCACTCTTGCCGCCCTAGTTTCCATGATACTGGTGTTATGTTCCTTGATTTTGCGTTCCTTACACGGTTGGGTGATTTATGGGACCCCCTTAATAGTTCGCTTTGAATAAAACTCCTCCAGCAAGGCCCAACCTTGGTTTTACCATTTGCCACCTATACCCCCTTTTTCCCTTGGGTTTTCGCGAGCCCGAGGGTCATCTTTATTTTAGCCCCCCCCCCCCCGGGCCAGTGCTCCTTCGAGTGTTGGTCCGAACCGAGCAACCTGCGGGGCCACCTTGGGGCAACTTGAGGGCTGGTTTTACTCGTAGCTTGACTCATCCGGTGTGCCCTGAGAATGAGATACGTGCGACTCCTATCGGGAATTGTCGGCACATCGGGCGGCTTTGCTGGTCTTGTTTTACCATTGTCGAAATGTTTTGCGAACCGGGATTCCGAGACTGATCGGGTCTTCCCGGGAGAAGGTTTATTCCTTCGTTGACCGTGAGAGCTTGTGATGGGCTAAGTTGGGACACCCCTGCAGGGTATATAATCTTTCGAAAGCCGTGCCCGCGGTTATGAGGCAGATGGGAATTTGTTAATGTCCGGTTGTAGATAACTTGACACTTGACCTCTTTAAAATGCATCAAGCGTGTGTGTAGCCGTGATGGTCTCTTCTCGGCGGAGTCCGGAAAGTGAACACGGTTTGTGTTATGCTTGACGCAAGTAGTTTCAGGATCACTTCTTGATCGCTTCTAGCTTCTCGACCGACGCGTTGCTTCTCTTCTCGCTCTCACTTGCGTATGTTAGCCACCATATATGCTTAGTGCTTGCCGCAGCTCCACCATATTACACCTTTTCCTACCTATGAGCTTAAATAGTCTTGATCTCGCGGGTGTGAGATTGCTGAGTCCTCGTGACTCATAGATTCTACCAAAACAGATGCAGGTGCCGAGGATACTGGCGCAGATGGTGCAACTGAGCTGAAGTGGGAATTTGATGAGGCCCTTGGTCGTTACTATGTATCATTTCCAGATGATCAGTAGAGGAGCCCAGTAGGGACGATCGGGGATCTAGCATTTGGGGTTGTCTTCTTTTCATTTGAACTTGAACGTAGTCGGTCTATGAGTGTACTTGAATGATGTATGATCTAAATTATGTATTGTGTGAAGTGGCGATTGTAAGCCGACTCTCTTTATCCCATTCTTGTTCATTACATGGGATTGTGTGAAGATGACCCTTCTTGCGACAAAACCACCATGCGGTTATGCCTCTAAGTCGTGCTCCGACACGTGGGAGATATAGCCGCATCGTGGGTGTTACAAGTTGGTAATCAGAGCCATCCCCGACTTAGGAGCACCCTGCTTGATTGTTTGCTGGCGATGTTGAGTCTAGAACAAAAAAATGTTTTGAGTCTTAGGATTATATATATCGGAGAGTAGGATTCTTTTTACTCCTCAGTCCCTTCGTCGCTCTGGTGAGGTCTCCTGACGTAGATGTTTTGACTATCCTCTTCTCAAATTTCACTAAAAAAAATTTTAGGATCACGCGGGTATCTTGGAATCGTTCCGATGGTTTTGTGACAAGAACATTGTTCTTGGTGCCTCCTGACATTTAGGGGTTGTGGCAGTGTCCCGGGGAGTTGAGCTCCGAGGTGTTGTCGTCACAATTTTATCGTTGCAGTTCTAGAATACCTGAGTTTTGCCGACATCGAAAATCTCTTTTATGCAGTTGTTGGTGAGATAACCCCGATAACCCAGTACTGGGGCGAGCTCGGGAGTATTGCCATAACTCGTATAACGGATGCTTTTTGAAGGTTGAGGTACACGATTTCCGAAAGTTTCTTGGTTATGTGTTGACGGATGGATACAGCTGGATGTAGGGATTGTTAGTTTGGGTGAGATATATTGCTTCCCCTGTATCCCCAACACCTGATTGCATAACCGGAAAGTTTCGGGAGTTTATAGGTGGGATTCAAGTAGCTCTAGCATTTCTTCCCGCAGATATTTGGTTTGTGATTGGGTAATCCTTACCACTTATTTGTTCCAGTTGTACCTTGTTTATTTCATTCATCAATCTCTATTCAAGTGGCTTCTCACCTCAATGGACGTGTGATGTTTACTTTGGGAATTCATTCATTCATCCTTGTTCGAATGTTTATTGTGAAGACTATATGTTGCAATTTCTATCCGTTGATTCAACTTGTCTATCTGTCTATCAAGATGCTAACGGATGTCACCCTCTCAGGATGGCTCCGCCAACGCGTCAGAATCCAGAACGCAATGATGGGAGTTAGGCGAACCCTCCACCTCCACCTCCGCCTCCGGAGGCATGGCAAGCTTTGATGGCAGCCTCTAACGCCCATGCTCAGATGATGATCCAGCTCATGCAAGAGCGCAACAAAGGTCAAGGCAACCAAGGGAATCAAGGTTAAGGGCAGTTCAATCATCAGCCTCTTTTTCCTACCCTCAACCAGTTCCTGGCAAATCAGCCGAAGTCTTTCAGCTATTGTGTCGAGGCCACCGACGCTGATGATTGGCTCGTGGATATCAACAAGCATTTTGAATGCAGCAATGTCAGGCCTGAGGACTATGTCAAGTTTGCTTCTTTTCAGCTCAAGGATCAGGCAGCTGATTGGTTCCAGCAATACAAGGATTCCAGAGGTGGTCGAGTGATTACTTGGACTGATTTCTGTCGGGACTTTAAAGCTCACCATATTCCTACCAGTGTTGTTGAGAGCAAGCGTGAGGAGTTCCGCAATCTCAAGCAAGGCAACATGTCAGTTTACGAATACAACAAGCAGTTTCAGAAACTTGCTCACTTTGCTAAGCAAGATGTTCCAGATGAGAAGAGTATGATCTATCAGTTCAGAGGTGGCCTTAGAGAGGATCTGCAGTTAGCTCTCGTTCTTGTTGAGCCTACTCAGTTTGATCAATTCTACAATATGGCACTCAAGCAAGAAGGTGCTCAGCTCAAGTGTGAGGCTTCTAAGAAGAGAATCAGGGATGCAGTGCAATCTTCTTCTTCCTCACAAGTGGTAGCTAAGCAGCAGAAGTTCTATCTTCCTCCTCCATTTCGTCAGCCTTACCAACAGAAGAACTCAGGTGGTCGTGGATCTTCCCACCCACCCAACCCAAGCTATCAGAACAAGTCTCAGTCTCAAGATCCAAGGTCAAGTGCTCCTTATCATCGTCCACTCTCAGAAGTGACTTGCAACAAGTGCCAGCAGAAAGGTCACTACGCGAACAAATGCTTAAATCAAAGGCGCCTTCCTCCTCCTCCTCCTGTGAGATCTTCAAGCAATGCAGTGGTCAAGCATAATCCAAAGCATGCTAAGGTGAACATGATGAATGCAACTCAGGCAGAGGATTATTCTGACGTGATAATGGGTAATCTTCCTGTTAATGATATTCCTGCAAAAGTCTTATTTGACACTGGTGCATCGCATTGTTTCATGTCAAGACCGTTTTTTGCCAAGCATGATTTCACTTCTTCAAATTTGGGTAAACCCATGGCTGTCATTTCTCCGGGTAAACGGTTGAGCTCCAGTTTGGTGGTTCCGGATGTTTCCATCAAGATGGGCGACTATAGATTTCTGTCTTCTCCAGTTGTTCTTGGCGACTCTGATATTGATCTAATTCTTGGGATGGACTGGCTCTCTAAGCACAAGGCTCAGCTTGATTGTGCTGCCAGGCAAATTCAATTGACACACCCTTTTGAGGATGTTATCATCTATGCCGCTCGTGATGAAACCATTCGGTTGTTTTCTCTCAATGAGAAGGGCGAATTGGATGCTATTTCTCAAATTCCAGTCGTTTGTGAGTATCAAGATGTCTTTCCAGAAGAGCTTTCAGGTATGCCTCCTCATCGGCCAGTCGAGTTTGTTATTGATCTTGAGCCTGGAACAGAACCCGTTTGCAAGCGTCCATACAAGCTTGGACCCAAGGAGCTGAAGGAATTGAAGAAGCAGCTCGATGAACAAGAGCGTCTGGGTTTGATCATACCGAGTTCTTCCCCATGGGGTTGTGGAGTTCTTTTTGTCCAGAAGAAGGATGGCACGGACCAACTTTGCGTCGATTACCGTCCATTGAACAAGAAGACAATCAAGAACAAGTATCCACTTCCCAACATCAATGAGCTTTTTGAGCAACTCAAAGGTGCTAAAGTATTCTCCAAGCTTGACCTTCGTATGGGTTATCATCAGATTCACATTCGTGAACAAGACATTCCCAAGACAGCATTCAGAACAAGCTATGGTTCTTATGAATATACTGTCATGTCTTTCGGCCTTGTCAATGCTCCTCCAACATTCTCTCGCATGATGAACTTTATCTTCAACCCCTACACCAATGAATTCGTTCTGGTGTATCTCAATGATATCTTGGTCTTCTCCAAGAATAAGAAGGATCATGCCAAACATTTGCGATTGGTGCTCGACAAGCTCAGAGAGCATCAATTCTATGCGAAGTTTTCCAAATGTGAGTTCTGGCTTGATGAAGTTCTTTATCTTGGTCACATCATCTCCGCCAAGGGAATTGATGTTAATCCGGCGAAGGTTTCTGCAGTTCTGAATTGGGAACCTCCTCAAAATGTCAAACAGCTCCGCAGTTTTCTCGGTCTTGCAAGCTATTGCCGAAGATTCGTAGAGAACTTCTCTAAGATTGCAAAGCCTCTTTCCAACCTCCTCCAGAAGCATGTCAAGTATGTCTGGACGCCTGAGTGTGACGTCGCTTTCAACACCCTCAAAGAGAAGCTAGTCACAGCTCCTGTTTTGACTCCTCCTAATGAATCCAAGCCATTCGAAGTGTTCTTCGATGCTTCTCTTCAAGGTCTCGGTGCTGTGTTGATGCAAGAGAAGAAAGTTGTGGCCTATACCTCTCGTCAGTTGAAGCCCAATGAAAAGAACTACCCCACTCACGATCTCGAGTTGGCGGTAGTTGTCCATGCATTGATAACATGGAGACATCTCTTATTGGGAAGGCAAGTGGACATTTTCACCGATCACAAGAGTCTCAAGTATATATTCACTCAACCCAACCTTAACCTCAGGCAAACTCGATGGGTCGAAATGATTCAAGAGTACAATCCAAGTATTGAATATACTCCTGTCAAGGCGAATGTGATTGCAGATGCTCTGAGCAGAAAGGCTTATTGCAACAGTCTAATTCTCAAGCCGTTTCAACCAGATCTTTGTGAAGCCTTCCGCAAGCTGAATCTTCAAGTTGTTCCTCAAGGCTTTCTTGCCAACCTCATAGTCTCTCCTACTTTGGAAGATCAAATTCATGAGGCACAACTCCTGGATACCATGGTGAAGAATGTGAAACGTGGTATTGACAAGGGCATTCCTAAATACAAGTGATATCGCTTGGATGACAAAGATACTCTTTTCTTCGAGGATCGAATTGTGGTTCCAAAAGGTGATCTGAGAAAAGTCATCATGAATGAGGCACACAATTCCCTCCTATCCATTCATCCTGGAAGTACAAAGATGTACCATGACCTCAAGCAGTCATATTGGTGGACTCAAATGAAGCGAGAAATTGCTCAATTCGTGAATGAATGTGATGTCTGCAGAAGAGTGAAAGCAGAACACCAACGACCAGCTGGTCTCCTCCAACCTCTTGCTATTCCGGAATGGAAGTTTGACCATATCGAGATGGACCTCGTGACTGGTTTTCCTAAGTCCAAGCGTGGAAATGATGCTATCTTCGTTGTCATTGACAAGCTTACCAAAGTGGCTCATTTCCTTCCTATCAAAGAATCTATCACAGCAGCTCAGCTGGCAGAGCTATACACCTCCAGAATTGTCTCCTTGCACGACATTCCACAATTGATATCTTCAGATCATGGAAGCATCTTCTCTTCTAAGTTCTGGGACTCCTTTCAGACGGCCATGGGCACCAACATTCGTTTCAGCACAGCTTTCCATCCTCAAACAAGTGGCCAAGTCGAGCGAGTCAATCAAATCCTTGAAGATATGCTCAGGGCTTGTGTCATCTCTTTCGGTATGAAGTGGGAAGATTGTCTTCCATATGCCGAGTTTTCCTACAACAACAGCTTCCAAGCGAGTTCGGGCAAGGCCCCATTCGAAATTCTCTATGGCAGAAAGTGTCGTACTCCTCTCAATTGGTCTGAGACAGGTGAACGCCAACTTCTTGGCAACGACTTGATCACAGAAGCCGAAGAAATGTGCAAAGTCATTCATGAGAATCTCAAAGCCGCGCAATCGCGCCAAAAGAGTTACTATGATAGCAAGCACCATGACTTGGCTTTTGAAATCAAAGACCATGTCTATCTCCGCGTATCTCCAATGAAAGGCACTCGTCGCTTCGGTATCAAAGGGAAGCTTGCCCCTAGATACGTGGGTCCTTTCAAGATCATCGGCAAAAGAGGCGATCTCGCCTATCAACTTGAGCTTCCATCCAACTTTGCAAACGTGCACGATGCGTTTCATGTGTCACAGCTTCGCAAGTGCTTCAAGACTCCTGAGCGCACTATCAACTTCGAAGAGATCGACCTCCAAGAAGATCTCTCTTATCATGAGCACCCCGTTGCTATTCTTGAAGAAACCAAGCGCAAGACTCGCAACAAGTCAATCAAATTCCTGAAAGTGAAGTGGTCACACCATTCCGACCGAGAAGCCACCTGGGAGCGCGAGGATCACCTCCGTTCCGAATATCCGGAGTTCTTTCAGTCCTAGATCTCGGGACGAGATCCTCTTGTAGTGGTGGAGTGTTGTAACACCCCGGATGTAACTTTCCTTATTTGTAACTCCAACTCTTGCCATTTTCGGCTACGTGTTA
The DNA here is from genome assembly GCF_018294505.1 of Triticum aestivum. Taxonomy (NCBI): domain Eukaryota; kingdom Viridiplantae; phylum Streptophyta; class Magnoliopsida; order Poales; family Poaceae; genus Triticum; species Triticum aestivum. The sequence continues at coordinate 509,595,810 of NC_057807.1, forward strand.
TGATATTCCCTCCGTGGTTGGGTTTTTGTTTTTCCTTTTGGCTTTTTGTTCATGTCATGCATCTCATATCATGTCATCATGTGCATCTCATTTGCATACGTGTTCGTCTCATGCATCCGAGCTTTTTCCCCGTTGTCCGTTTCGCAATCCGACACTCCCACATGCACCGGCGCACCCCTCTTGTATATTTTCGTGTGCGGGTGTTGAACGTTCTCGTAATGGACCGAGCCTTGCCAAGTGGCCTTGGTACACCACCGGTAGACCACCTGTCAAGTTTTGGGTCATTTGGAGCTCGTTTGGTACTCCAACGGTTAACCGCACTCTCGCAAAGGCCTCTTTTAAGTTGCAGCCCAACACCCCTCCAAAACAGCCCAATAACCCATCTAAGTCACTTCCATGCTCTCCGTCGCCGGATCACGATCGTGTGGGCGAAAACCGCACCTCATTTGGACACTCCTAGCTCCCTCTACCTATATATATGCCTCCCCCTCCGAAATTCACGGGCAAACCCTAGCGAAACCCCTCTCCGCGCCGCCGGACACGTCCGGATCGGACCGGACGCCGCCCGTCCAACCGCAGCGCGCCACGTGGCCGCCGCCCGTCCAACCGCAGCGCGCCACATGGCACTCTGGCCT
>NC_057807.1:509597215-509599098 GCF_018294505.1 Triticum aestivum
CACTAAGTCAATATTCTGCTGTTAAAATTATTGCATCTTCATCGCATCACATCTTCGCATCAGTAGCTCCGTTTCGTGCATGTAATATGTCAAATTGTTCGTCTCGAAGAGTACATCATTCCATTACATTGCATCATTTACTTTTGAGCTCATCTTGATGCCCGAAATGCTGTTGGAAGAGGGCTTCATAATGTTAGTTTCAGATTCTTATCAGCACGAGCTCTTTTGTCATTTTTGCCATGATTGATGTGTGCATCCTATGGACTTGGTCCCTAAATGTGTTTTGAACTAGGCTATATCTTCTTTACATAGGTGCTTACCATGTATTTTTGTGATCAATGTGGTGACTAGCACAAGCATGCAAACTAGGCTTCGTGATAATGCTGATTTTAGTTCCTGTTCTGCTGTAATTTTGATGCCATGTAAACATGTTGCTACAGAGAGATCCATGCATAATTTGAGATACTTCAGTAAGGGTGTTTTGAAAACAAGGTGATGGTCTATCCATCCATGGTCCTGGTTGCAACTATGGAGTAGTCTAGCATGTCATTTTCGTGCTCTACTTTTGCTTCGAAATGTTTCCTGGCAGATTGTTTACATGTTATTCAATTTGGCCGAGGTTGTTGTAGTTGATTCGGATATGCTATGATTTTGTTTCTTGCCATGTATAGCTTCTATGCCATGTCTTCTTGATGGATGTATGCTTAGTTTATCATGAAATGCTCTGTAGTGAGTGCATCGAGCTCACGAAGGTGCCTTCGCAATTATGCCAATGCCATGCTTTGTTTGCTGAATCTGTTAACGAAACTTGCTATGTTTACGTGGGTGCCATCATATTTTATGATCTTTTTTTGGCTTATGGTCAGTAAGGGACTTTTGATCTATGCCTTAAGTAGATTCATGCCATGCCTTAGTTTGCTATTATAAGTTCCTGTAACATGTTGATAACCTGCTCTGAACATTGCTTCGTGATGTTGTTTATGCCATGTCCAGCCTGATAATTTTTTGCACTTTCTCCATGCATGTTTGAACCTGTTATGATGTGACTTAGCCGTAGCTCAGTGTTCCTCTTTTGTAAAGCATCTCCTGTAGATCACTGCCATATGCTTTGTTTTTATTTTGGGGTGCTGTAGCATAGTTTATTGTTGCATGCTAAGTAGCATTGTGCTGTTAATCGCAGCTTTGTGCCATACTTGTCTTGCTTGCCATTTGCAAACCGTGCATCCGTTTCCGGTGATCTTTATATCGATTTCAACCGAAATCATCTCATCTTTCCAGCGGCATACTTGGTTTGCCAAGTTGATGCCTTGTTCACCATCTTTCCTTCCGAAGCACGCATATGCATTGCATACCACATCTCGCATGTCATGACATGTATCGCATCATGTTGCTTGTGCATTGCACCGTGATTTATTGTGGTTCCTTGCTTGTGTTCTTGCTTTGGGTAGAGCCGGGAGACGAGTACGTGCACGAGGAACCTGTTGAGTACGCTAACGAGGATCCAGCCTTTGACAACTCTGAGAACCTTGCAGGCAAGATGACCATACCTTCGAAATCATTTCTATCTTTGCTTGCTAGTATTCGCTCTTTCGCTATGTTAGCCCTACCTGCCATTGTTTACCATGCCTACCTATTGCCTTGTTAAACCTCTAACCATCCTGTCCTAGCAACCGTTGATTGGCTATGTCACCGCTTTCGCTCAGCCCCTCTTATAGCATTGTTAGCTGCAGGTGAAGATGAAGGTTGTTCCAGGTTGGAACGTGGTTATTTTGGGATATCACAATATCTCCTGTTTAAATTAATGCACCTTATATACTTGGTAAAGGGTGGAAGGCTCGGCCTTATGCCTGGTGACTTGTTCCACTCTTGCCGCCCTAGTTTCC
>NC_057807.1:509599357-509629597 GCF_018294505.1 Triticum aestivum
CCGGGCCAGTGCTCCTTCGAGTGTTGGTCCGAACCGAGCAACCTGCGGGGCCACCTTGGGGCAACTTGAGGGCTGGTTTTACTCGTAGCTTGACTCATCCAGTGTGCCCTGAGAACGAGATACGTGCGACTCCTATCGGGATTTGTCCGCACATCGGGCGGCTTTGCTGGTCTTGTTTTACCATTGTCGAAATGTTTTGCGAACCGGGATTCCGAGAGTGATCGGGTCTTCCCGGGAGAAGGTCTATTCCTTCGTTGACCGTGAGAGCTTGTGATGGGCTAAGTTGGGACACCCCTGCAGGGTATATAATCTTTCGAAAGCCGTGCCCGCGGTTATGAGGCAGATGGGAATTTGTTAATGTCCAGTTGTAGATAACTTGACACTTGACCTCTTTAAAATGCATCAACCGTGTGTGTAGCCGTGATGGTCTCTTCTCGGCGGAGTCCGGGAAGTGAACACGGTTTGTGTTATGCTTGACGTAAGTAGTTTCAGGATCACTTCTTGATCGCTTCTAGCTTCTCGACCGACGCGTTGCTTCTCTTCTCGCTCTCACTTGCGTATGTTAGCCACCATATATGCTTAGTGCTTGCCGCAGCTCCACCATATTACACCTTTTCCTACCTATGAGCTTAAATAGTCTTGATCTCGCGGGTGTGAGATTGTTGAGTCCTCGTGACTCACAGATTCTACCAAAACAGATGCAGGTGCCGAGGATACTGGCGCAGATGGCGCAACTGAGCTGAAGTGGGAATTTGATGAGGCCCTTGGTCGTTACATGTATCGTTTCCAGATGATCAGTAGAGGAGCCCAGTAGGGACGATCGGGGATCTAGCATTTGGGGTTGTCTTCTTTTCATTTGAACTTGACCGTAGTCGGTCTATGAGTGTACTTGAATGATGTATGATCTAAATTATGTATTGTGTGAAGTGGCGATTGTAAGCCAACTCTCTTTATCCCATTCTTGTTCATTACATGGGATTGTGTGAAGATGACCCTTCTTGCGACAAAACCACCATGCGGTTATGCCTCTAAGTCGTGCTCCGACACGTGGGAGATATAGCCGCATAGTGGGTGTTACACGTTAGGTGTCATGTACGTATCCTCCCAACATGGATTTAGTACAGGAATGACAAATATGAAACCCAGTTCAACACCTTCCTCGACCATTTATCTGTAAGTATGGTTATGTATGGAAACTAGTAATATCGTCTTGCTCTGCCTCATACTTTCTAGGTTGCTGATAATGAAACTCCCATAATTTTCAACAGATGAGGTTCAAGTTGGATAGCCAAGATGATGCAACCAGACAAGCTTGCACCCATCTTTTCAAGTTTGCTCTACGACAGTATCGGTACAACTTGAGGAAAACTCACTTTGAAGGCAAGGCTAAGAGTGAACTTTCCCAAACATCTCAAGTGGAAAATATATCGGATGAAGACTGGAGGGGCCTTGTTAAACACAGGTCTGATCCGAAGTATCAGGTACATTATATATATGTGATCAGATCACATGTTGAAGTCCTATTTACGCATGTGCCACACAAACCTATATTCTTGTAGGTGAACTTTTCAAAGAAAAAGGCCAACTGTACGAAAGTGAAATTCCAACAGACAACAGTGTTGGCATTCTGGTAACGGGGGTCCCCAGACTTGCCTGCCTGCGGCCTACGGCGTGGCTCAAGGGGCGGCCCAGCACGGCCCATCTTCATCAGCACAAGCTCAAGACCCTCGCGAGGGGCCAAGCCTCGCGGGGTGGACGACAAGGAGCTTCCTCAAGCACAGCCTCGTCAGGCTGGCTCGCGAGGAGGCGGAGAGATCAAGGCGGGGTACCTCACGAGGTGCCCATGACGCAAGCCATGACGACCAAGGGCGCCAGGCGGGCGCCAGCCCGCGCAGTGTCATCCTTTCCTCTTTCGTGCAAAGGGAGCAAGCGCAGGCGAGAACATCAAGCAAAGGCATCCGTTTCGGTGCAACAAGACCAAGACCGTCGCAACGGCAGGAAGGAAGTCATTGTGGAGCCCAAGCCGACGTCACCACCAGAGCCTTTGACAAACGAGGACCAACTTTAGTCAGGATAAGTGTACTAGATGTTCCCCTTCAAAATGGCCAATTGTTGGCACCCTTCCCGCTCAATATTTGGGAAGAGGCCCAGGGCCTTTGCCTATAAATAGGACTGGCCAGCCACAAGGTAGGGGCAGATCGGAAAACCAGCAGAAAGAGCGACTGAACTCCCCCTAGCAGTTCATCGCACCAGCCAAGAACAGACCCTCGTGAGGCTGTTCTTCCTTGTATTGTTCATCATCAGCCCAAGAGGCAATCCACCACGCCACAAACTAGAGTAGGGTATTACACCACAATGGTGGCCCAAACTAGTATAAACCCTGTGTCTCTTGTGTTGTTCCTTTCATAGCTTAGATCCTAGCGAGGCAGCAAGGTGCAGGTAGGTAGAGGGCGAGATCTCCGCGCGCACCCCAGTGTTCGAACCTAGAGGGTCTGCTGGAACCTGAAATCCGACATTTGGCGCGCCAGGTAGGGGTGCGCCGGAATTCGTCTTCCACCGCCCTGTTCTTCACCGACCACCGCATCCATGTCAGACGCTCGTCGGGCCCGCGCCGAGCGCCAAGCCGCTCTCGCTTCCCGCGTTGCCCAGACGGCCCCCGTTGGCGGCCGCCCCCGCCGTTCCCCGTCGCCTGCCATCAACGCCGCCACCGGCCCGACGGGGAACGAGCAGCAAGCATCGTCCCAGCATCCGTTCGTGAGGCGAGACGGCCGCACTGCTACTCCCTCACACACCCCAGCTGGTTCTTCGTCCCGCGCACTCCGTGCGCCCATGGAGGCTCGAGCTGCGCTCATCGCGGCAAACGAGCTCCTGCGCTACCGCCCAGTCGATGACGTCTATGAAGAGTGGCTCGACCGCGTCGCCGAGCTCGTCCGCGCTGCGGGGGGCTCCCCCGCACCGTCCATCTCGCTGCACCGCGCCCCGCCCTGCGCGGGCAATGAGGCTCCGGGGGCGCCTCAGCCGCCTCCCCCTCAAGAAGGCGCCCTGGCCCCAAGGCGTGTGGCCCCTGGGCGGAACTCACTCCGTCCGGCGCCAGCGCAGCGAGAGCAGAGTTGCCAAGAGGTCCCTCGCCCCCAAGAAGCTGCACGAGTGCTCCCTGCTCCGGCCCGTCGCGACCACACTCCTGTTCCAGCATGCCAAGACCCCACGCTGCTCCTAGCTGCAGTGCATGGGGACCCGCAAGACCAAGCTCTTCGTCACCAAAGGCCTCCCATGGCCACAGCAGGCTGCCGCGCTTTCACCACCGAGCTGTGCAGCGTCGCATGGCCCGACAAGTTCAAGCCAGACCTGCCTCCTCTCCATGACTGCATGGCCGACCCTGCGGAGTTCCTCCAGCTCTACGAGCTGGGCATCGAAGCCGCCAACGGGGATGAGAAGGTCATGGCAAACTAGTTTCCCATGGCACTCAAGGACGGGGCCCGCACCTGGCTCCTAAACCTGGCTCCTGGCACGATCTCCTCCTGGGACGAGATGTGCACCTGCTTCATCGCCAACTTCCAAGGTACTCGCGACCGGCCGCCTGCCGTGAGTGACATGCGCCGCATCAAGCAGCAACCAGGGGAGACCCTGCAGAAGTACATACAGCGCTTCAACAACGCATGCCTCAAGATTCCCAAGGTGACCGAGGAGGCCATCATCTCAGCCTTCTCCGACGGTGTGCGTGACGTCAAGATGAAGGAGGAGCTGGCGATGCATGAAGATCTGTGCAATTCCTTGGAGCTGTTCAACTTGGCGACCAAGTGCGCCAGGGCTGAGGAAGGGCGCCTTTCCCTCCTCGAGCTGCCAGCCGTAGACCCAGAAGAGAAGGAATCCAAGGCCAAGGACGTGAAGCGCAAGGGGGCTGCCGTGCTCGCGGCTGAACAGACACCAAGCGGGGCAAAGATCAGCTCGAGTCTTTCAAGGGCAGCCGGTACTGTGTGTACCACGACCTCCACACCCACAACACCAAGGAATGTCAAGAGCTCCGAGCCGTGCGAGAAGGGAGGATCGGCCGATGCCCCGACCGCAATGATCGGGGCTACGGCTGAGGAGGAGGAAGGAACGCAGGACGCTGGGAAGACCGTGGCCCTCGCCAAGGGTGGCGCGACCGACCTCGCGAGGATCGCTGGCAGGATCAGCCTCGCGAGGGAGACTGGAGGGATCAGCCTCGCGAGGATCGTCCGCAAGGAAACAAAGGCCTCCCTCCTCTGCCGCTGCAGCCAAGGAGAAACGAGGACCATCATCAGGACGAGGGGCCTGGGGGCTTCCAGGAGCCGCGCGCAATCGCTTGCATCCTGGGCGGAGCTCAAGCCCCAGCCTCTAAATGCATCTTCAAGCAGTTTGCCCGCGAAGTGAATGCTGTCCTCCCCAAGCTCGAAGCCACGTGCCCTCTCAGGTGGTCAGCGTGCGCCATCACGTTCAGCTCAGCAGATCAGCTCAAGTGCGCGGCCACAGCCAGAGTCCTCCCGATGCTTTGCTCCCCAATCATCAGCAACGTGCAAGTCACCAGGACCCTCATCGACAGCGGGGCAGGGCTCAACGTCCTGTCCATAGAGACATTCAACAATCTCCAAGTGCCTTACAATCAGCTTCAGCCAACCAAGCCTTTCTCCGGAGTCACCGATGGCTCCATGGTTCCGATTGGGCAGGTCCGCCTCCCTGTCACCTTCGGGGCGCACAACAACTACCGCACCGAGCTCATCGACTTCGACGTCGCCCACATTCGCCTACCATACAACACCATCCTCGGGTACCCAGCTCTCGCCAAGTTCATGGCCGTGACTCATCATGGCTACAACGTCCTCAAGATGCCAGGAAGCGGCGGAGTCATCACGGTGCCTTGTGAAGAAAGAGACGCAGTGTGCTCCCTGGAGCGAGCTTTTCAGGCTGCATCACTTGAAGACCCAGATCGCGGGAGCGGGAGGTTCCCTGAGACCGCTCCCAAGATGAAGAAGACATCGCCAGGCCCGACCCCTCAGGAGGCAGGCCCCTCAGGGTCTATGCCTGCTCAGGGGGCACCTCCTTCTGTCGCATAGGAAGGCGCGCCCAGCGCCCTCCTCAAGCAAGACTCGAGGGCTCCCTCCTGGGGGGCCACCAACCTTGCTAAGGTCACGAGGAAGGCGCTTGGGCACCACTTGGAGGCGTGTTTCAAAGCATGTTTCCCTCAGGAAGGAGCAAGGCAAGGAGGGCCAAACCCTCAGGAGTTCGTCAGTCAGATCACGCAGGAGCTGCAGGAGTCAAGAGTCATGAGTGGCAGCCGCCGCTTACCCGCCGCAGCTCCCCATCCAGGCGAGGATGGCGGGCTGCGTGTCTGCATCGACATCCCAGGGCTCAACCGAGCCGCCTCTCAGGAGTGCTTCTGGCCCTCACGCGCGGGGCGCTATGAAGGCCCACCCCACAGCTACGTTTGCATGCCCTACGGCTTGCCGAACGCGGCCGCCACGTACCAGCGCCTCATGGGGAGCATCCTGGAGGCTCACGAGGCTAGGCGTTCCGCAGTCCTGGCGGAGATGGGGATGGTCCATGAGGAGCCACCAGCGCCTCCAGAACCTCCCGAGGCTCCTGAGCCTGGGGGCTCGTGAAGATCGGCTTCCGCAGCCCACGACGTCTGCTACTTCAACACCCCTTTGTCTTCAACGCTATCAGGTGACATCCTTCAAGTTTCGTTTCCAACTTGGAGCGCCCCCCAGGGATGCATTATTCCCAGGCCACGTGGGTCCGTCCCTGCGGCATGTATCCCCTTTTACTTTATGTTCCTAGCTTACTTTGTTAGGGGCGCCCCTCGGGCTGCATCATCCCCAAGTCGCTCGGGTCAGACCCAGCGGCATGTACCCCTCTTGCGTTGATTTTCGGGCCATGTGTTCGACCCATCATGCTTGTTATTTGATGTCGTTCCATGGCACCTCTTCTTCCTTCATGTCGGCCGCTTGCACGTTAAAGGGGGGGTACCTGAGCATCGTGACTCATGGGCTCCTACTGGCTCTCTAGCCCTCACCCTCTGGCCTTGTCCACGGCATCGCGACCTGGCATACCAGCGAGAGCTGAGACCCGCTCGAGGGCCGGGACCCGAGGACGTAGAGCGTCGGCATCTAACCAAATTTGCAGGAACACATCACAAGTTAAGGCCCAGTGCCAGGCGCAACCCGCCTTGAGGTAGGGCCTCGTGAGTCCCGCGCTGGCTCACGGGTGCCCAGATACACCTTGTCAGGCCCTACCGTGCCAGCCACATGTCAGGGCGGGGCTGTAGACGCCCCGGGGGCTCCTCCCGGAGGGGAGCCCCCTCCCACGCACCAGTGGAAGCACCATGCTCCGCGCTGGCTGACGACACTGCCGAGGAGCGGCTATGCCCATACACATACGGAAGCGCTATGCTCCGCGCTGGTGATAAACAACTGAGGGTGGCCCCCGGCCACATCAACCTCAGGGAGCCCAGAGCTCAGTGCCTGGCCTCATCGCAACGCCTCCCCTCGGGAGTGCCGCGCGAGGGGGCTGGGCACGGGGGCTGCGCCTGGGTCACGCCCAGACGCACGCCACCCAGCCAGGCCCCTCGGGCCTGGTTCGTCACACGTCCTTCCCCGAGCGGAGCCAAGGTACGAAGGCCGTTTGAGCGTTAAGGGGGACTCCTGAGCATCACGACTCAGGAGCCTAACTGGTCACGTAGCCCCTAACCCCTTAGTTCCAAAAGGCTAACGACGGCTGAGGTATGCGCGGGGCCGGGCTCTGCAGACGTAGAATGGTAGATTCACCCACACATCTCACCTCCCAACTTGCTGTTCGTGCGCCAAGGGGGACTCATGGGCATTGCGACTCAGGAGCCTAACTTTTCACGTAGCCCCTCACTCCTTGGTCCCGTCCTGGTTTCAGGTCGGGGCTAACGGCGGCTGAGGTATGCGCGGGGCCGGGCTCTGCCGGCGTAGAACATAAGCAAGTAGGAAGGAAAAGAGCAAATCTCAAGGAATTCAAAAGCAAATATTACAGTCCATAACTGTTATCACAACACCAAATACAAGTTTAAACGCCTCCCCGAGGCATGATGTATGTTGCAGGAGCTGAAAGCAGAACAAGAGCCACAACGGAGTCATTTGTTGGCGGTGGAGCTGCACGGAGCGGGTTCGCCTTGTGAAGCCGCAGGACCGGCAGCGCCTTGCTTCGGCTTGGTGCTGAAGGCCCGGAACTTCACCAGCAGAGCCTCCGCACGACCCTTCACGGCCTCAGCAGTGGCAGTGGCAAGCTCGCCGCTCACTGGCTCCAGCAGGCTGTCGAGGTCGATGTCGGGATCGCGAAGGTAGACGTGGGTAAGGACCCGCATCAGCGCTGCAGAAGACAGGACATGCACCTCGGCCTCAGGCGTAGGGCCAAGGCCAAGGGTGACATCTTCAAGAGCACGGATCAGGAAAGGGAGCAGCTTGGCTGGGTCGTCCTTGGCGCCGGCCAGCGGGCTTTCCAGGCCGCTGTCATAAAGCGACCTTAGCAAGGTGCGAGCCTTCACCTCCATCTCCGTGAAGGCCTCGCAGTCCTCGGCGAGGACCCGTGCCTTGCCGTCCAGCTCGACCTTCTTTGCTTCCAACTCCTGCTCCAGTGCGCCCAGGCGGTCATGGCGCTTGTTAAGCTTGGCATCTCGGTCCTTGACGGCCGCCTCGCGAGCCTTCATGTCTTCCTCCTTCTCTTGGCAAATGCGGGCCTCCTTGGCAAGCTGGTCCCGCAGGCCCTAGAGCTCGCTCTCCAGCGCCTTGCAGCGACCTCGGGCATTGGACACCTCCCCCAAGGCGGCGTCGCGAGCAGCCTTCGCCCCAAGGACGACCAGCTTCTCCTCGTCGCAAGCCATCGAGGCCTGAACCAGCGCCGCTTGAATTGAAGCGTCAGAGCGAATCCAGCCAGAAGCCAGCTCCAAGCGCTCGGCCACCAAGCAAGGGTCGGTGCACAGAAGATCTTACCGTAGCCGGTCCAGTTCAGCAGTAGCACGATCCATGATAGTGGGAGGAGTCGGAGAGACAGCAGTTGGTGGAGTAGGAGGAGAGGACGGCAACGTAACCATAGTATCCTGAGGCGGGACCTACTGCACCCCAACAGCTGTGGCGGTGGCATCAGGCAAGGATACCTCAGGAGTTGCTTGGGCCAACGGGGCTGAGCTCGCCCTAGCCAGCTGCACCAGGCCTCGCGAGGACGACCAGGCAGGAGAGGCACGTGCCTTGTAGTCACCTCCTTTCACGGGCAGAGGCGCTGCCCCAGACGGAACCTCAGGAGCTCCCTTCAGCTTCTTCGCCACAGGCGCCAGCCTAGCCAAGAGATACAGACATCAAGCCTCAGCGACAAAACAGGGAATAAAACAAGAATCAAGCACTTACTGGTCATTGCTCACGACCTCGAGCAACCTCCGGCCATACTTGAAGCCCGAGAGCCGGCTGCAGGGATCAGCCTCGAGAGGCCCGGGATCAGGAGGCGCATCTGCGGATCGCCTCGGAGCCGGGGCAGACCCGCGGAGGACCAGCCCAGTCCTGTCCTTCTTTGGGATCAGGGGCAAGCTCTCGCCGCCCCGCTCGTCGCCATCCTCGTCGTTGCTCGGCAAGAGGCAGAGAGCGCGGGACCGGCACCGGGGGAGGGGCGCTCTCGACTCCCCGTCTGTAGCCTCGGAGTCAGGCCCTTCTTCCAGCTCCTCTTCTTCCTCCTCTTCGCTGGAGTCGCCGGAGGACACGTTCACCGTCGCCAGGGCCGCCGGGTCCTCGGGAACCTCCGTGGGCACGGGCCCGTCCCCATTAAAGACGGGCATGAAGTCCATCGCCTGCTCCCAATCATCTCGAAGGAACAGGGGTATAGGGGCGCCCTCCAGCCTCGCCACGTCTCCCCCGGCCAAAGATTGGAGGACCGCGGCCAGATCTTCGTCGGCCAAGCCTGCGGGGCTCGGGCGAGGCCTCCACAGCGGAAGCGAGTACTGACAAAGCGAGGCCACTTGGTGCTCCAGGAACTCCCTCAGGAGCGACACACCGGTCAGCTTCGCCGCCGCCATGTTGCCTGGCCTCAGATCTGCGTCCATCTTCTCCAGCACCGGCTTCGCGCGGGGGTCCACGAGTTCCGCGCGAGACCAATCATCGGAGCTCGTGGGGTGCTCCGTGGGCAAAATCAGCCGAGGGTGGATGCGCCCATCATCTACCATGATCCACTTGCTCCTGAAGCCCTCAATCCTCTTCCCGGGCTTCGAGATGGCGTTGGAGCTGCCATACGCGACAAAGCTCACGCACGCGGAGATGGGACCATGGGAGGTCCGGAGGGAGAAGTATGGTGCAGCAAGGCCACTGAGGGCTGCACTCCGACGTGAGCCTCACAATAGTAGGCAAAGATCGCCAGAAGAAGAACAGAGTTGGGGTGGAGGTGCAGAGCTTGCAGGTTGTAATGGCGGAGGACAGAGAAGAAAAACTCAGAAAAGGAAGGCACCAGACCGGCAGCAATGGCGCTTACGAAGAGAGGATAGAAGGTGCTCCCTTGGCCCTCGGGAAGGGCGGAGCCGGCCTTAAACACCTCCGCCCCGTCGATGCCTTGCGCCGCCACCATTCAGCGCACTCGGACAAGGCTCGTCTCCAACACGTTCGGCCAGTCCAAGGCGGGTGAGTACCAAGCTCCGGTCGGGGTCTGGCGAGGTGCCATGTCTTGCTAGGGCACGCGGTCGAAGTAGATCTAAAGATTTCAGAGGCAGGAAGGAAGGGCGCAAGAAAGGGGATCTGGGCAATGACCGGAGGAAGCAAGGGAAGCAAAACCTAGACAGATGCCGTTCTTTTGTCGATTCACGCAGTTGCTAAGGCACCCACGACCAACCAACTGCCACGCGGCACCCGAGGTCGCAGGCTGTTAGGGCCCGCGGTGCTTCACACTTGCCCTTTCGCTTCTCTGCTCAGCCAAGTCCGGGCGCGCCTTGGGCCCGGGGGCTACTGTCGGCGTTCTGGGAACGGGGGTCCCCAGACTTGCCTGCCTGCGGCCTATGGCATGGCTCAAAGGGCGGCCCAGCACGGCCCATCTTCATCAGCACAAGATCAATACCCTCGCGAGGGGCCAAGCCTCGCAGGGTGGACGACAGGGAGCTTCCTCAAGCACGGCCTCGTCAGGCTGGCTCGCGAGGAGGCGGAGAGATCAAGGCGGGGTACCTCACGAGGTGCCCATGATGCAAGCCATGACAACCAAGGGCGCCATGCGGGCGCCAGCCCGCGCAGTATCCTCCTTTCCTCTTTGGTGCAAAGGGAGCAAGCGCAGGCGAGAGCATCGAGCAAAGGCATCCGTTTTGGTGCAACAAGACCAAGACCATCGCATCGCCAGGAAGGAAGTCATTGTGGATCCCAAGCCGGCGTCACCACCAGAGCCTTTGACAGGCGAGGACCAACTTTAGTCAGGATAAGTGTACTAGATGTTCCCCTTCAAAATGGCCAATTGTTGGCGCCCTTCCCGCTCAATATTTTGGAAGAGGCCCAGGGCCTTTGCCTATAAATAGGACTAGCCACCCACAAGGTAGGGACAGATCGGAAAACCAGCAGAAAGAGCGACTGAACTCCCCCTAGCAGTTCATCGCAACAGCCAAGAACAGACCCTCACGAGGCTGTTCTTCCTTGTATTGTTCATCATCAGCCCAAGAGGCAATCCACCACGCCACAAACTAGAGTAGGGTATTACACCACAATGGTGGCCCTATGTCTCTTGTGTTGTTTCCTTCATATCTTAGATCCTAGCGAGGCGGCGAGGTGCAGGTAGGTAGAGGGCGAGATCTCCGCGCGCACCCCAGTGTTCGAACCTAGAGGGTCTATCGGAATCCGAAATCCGACAGACAGGATCTCGTAGCTATATTGCACACTGCAAGGCTCTTGTAATTAGTTGTTGTTTCACTCTTTTCGCTGTACCATATTATCAGATCTATATTGACTTTTTCGAAATGCAGAGGAAAGCCAGCAAGGACCAAAAAGTACCTGAACCAAATGATGTGGAAATCTTCAAGGACTGTCACACCAGCAAGAAGAAGGGCATGACTACACCAGTCAAAGCCGCTGTTGTAAGTCCTTAATCCTCATGCCTTTTAACTACTACTTACTCTGACTTGTGCCTTGAACTGCATGGTTTGCAGCCAATGTTTATTACTCTTTTGAATTTTGTAATCAATTGTCTTAGCGTATCATTGCACCTTACAAGGTTTAAAAGAGAGGAGTGATGTTCCTTTGATCTTGACCCGTAATCTAGTTCCGTGTTGGACTTGCCCACACAACGTTACAATTGCCTGTTTGTCTGTTCTCAGTTGTTTTGTGATATGAATGATGTCATACTATGCTTACCGTATTATAAACTTCGTCTCTTTATCCTTAGCCCTCAATACAATGTGAAGAAATAGACAATACATTAGCGATGGTACATGGTCATATGTTTGGAACCTGGTTTTATTATGTACTTTGCAATAAAATACAACTAATATTTTACATGGGTTCACCAGAATAAGTTCTTTATATAGACCAAAGCTATTTTGTTTGGTTTTGCTGCCTCCATAATATCTTCTGTTCTGGTACTACTAATGTAAAAAAATCAACTTTTCAGTGAGCTATGGAAAAAATGGTGGAACCGCCACATTATGAAGGTGGCGAGGCAACTATAACCGCAATATCAGCTCTTGCTGCAGTGGGTCAGTACTTGTCCACTAACAGTGCCAAAAGCACGTTCCTGCGTAATACTAGGTTGGTTGTTAAGGCAATCTCGTCCAAACTGCCTCATGATCAAGATATGCAAGCTCAAAGCAATGTTGTATCTGCGCTCCAGACACAACTCCATTCCCTACCAGAGAACCTTTGTGAAACAAGGAGAGACATTGTTCGATGTCGTCAAGATATGCATGGTTTTGAAACCAGACTATCAGACATTTGCTATGTTGTTCAGGAGCCTAGGGGAAATGAAGGCGAGGGTTATGGTGCTCCATCGGACAATAGAACATGAAAATGTAACAGTCAGGTCAAATGAACTGAGCTTCTGAACTTCTGGTGGTGCATTTATCTGCTAGACTGTTAAGTTTTATGCCAACCTTCCTTTTGTTATATAGTTGTAATTTGTTTTGGTGCGATACAAAATTTATTCTTAACGTGCAGCCACCGGCTGAAGAAAACAGCAAGCCATTTTTGTATAATGTAGGGTGTTCCCTATATTCGCACTGGTGGCGATCTTTGATGGCGAGTGGATGTAATCTGTGCAATTGCCTTAATGGCCTAGCGTTAGTTTCGGCCTTATTTATTTCCTAGTATTCTTTTTCCCTGGTTTGCTAGTGGCCGCAACAACCATGGGCCATATATGGGCCGTAGGATCCATGGGTCTCCTACGGGCCATCGATAAATGGGCCTCCAACAGGGCCATAGAATCAGTGGGCCTTGGGCCGTCGGATAAATGGGTCTGCATGGGTCGTAAACAAGCGTAATTGGTATCGGCCCAGCACGTTAACAGGCCGGAGGACAACAAAGGCTTAATTCTGTCATAGGCATAACGGGTCGTTAATGGGCCAGAATATAGGACGGGCTGGAAACGGCGCAACGGGTTAACAGGCCAGAAACGGGCCGACTCTTGCCATGGGCCGAATTTGGCCCATTAGGGGAACAGGCTAGTAACGGGCCGGAAGTAATCGGGGGCCGAAAAGGAGCCCAAGAACATATGGACCGTCAATAGGCCGAAACCTAACACGGGCTGGAAATGGCCCATGTGAATCACGGGCCGTTAACGGGTACAAAGAAAATTACTGTTCATTATGGGCTAGAGTCACCGTGGGCCTATAAAGGGCCTAAAGATACGAAGGCCTCATATGGGCCGAAAGACGTCATGGGCCATACATGGGCCGAAAGTGAGATGGGCTCGTGTTATATTCGACGGCCCACATGACGTTGTTGGGCCGATTTCCTTTAGGGCCTAACGGGTCGTGAGTTACCGGGCCGTAAAATGGGATATTTGCGAAGAGACCGTTAACAGGCTTTTCATGGGCCAGCCCGTTAACTTTTGACCAAGTCAAACGGGCCTGCTTTGTAAGCTAAATGGGCCAGTGGTGGGCCGTGGCACGTGTCAACATATCATAGGCGCCTATCTGAACCACTGACGAGCTGACACGTGTTTCATCCGGCCAATAAGAATTTTATACGTGGAAATTTCCCATTGGTCGGGGTTGTTAATGGGTTATCGGATCCAAAACCCGACCTGATAGCTTAACGGCGTTCCATTACGGTGGATGCCATGTGTCGGTCACCCTTGACGAAAGCACTTCTGTGACGCGCGATTTATCGTCATGGAAGTGCACACTTCCGTGATGATAGTTTTGGTAATGTCATGGAACACTTCTACGACAACACATGTATGACTATCTTAATTCTGTCATAAAATCGTCATGGATGTACATGCATGACAAAAAACGCGACCTACTATGACAAACACGTATCATCACAGAAGTGTTTTTTTGTAGTGTATGGTTTCTTTACGTAACACTCTACGGTCCCTCGCTTTGGTGCCGCCATGTATCCCCTGCGCATGTCAGAATCATTTTGCGGTCACACCGCTGCCATTTATGGAAAATAATCTGCGCTCACCACTCCAACAACGGTGTCATTTTGCTGCTTGGTCTATTTGGACCATGCACATATCTTTCGCCTCACCTCCCACCCCCCCACCTAGCTGACGAGTTCATCTCGCTCGAAGACGACAGTGTCGAGCGGCGGTGCCAGCTGATCATCGCTGATGACACCGATGTTTGGAGCGGATAGGCTCGCATGCGGGCCATCTAGCGCGGCTTGGATTGCATTCCCGCCGCTTGCCGACTCGATTTGTGCAATGGGGATACGGCGGCCTGAAGATGGCCCCCTCCCACAGTACAATGATCTCCAATGCAGCTCAACTCTGTCGATTTCATTCACTTGGAGCTCATTTTAGAGCTTTTGGCCTTTGTCAGTTTAGTTTTTATCAACATGCATGGTAGATTGTAGCATGTATGGCTAGGGTTTGCTCCACTGCTTAGAGTTTCGGCAGGCTATTTAGAATTTGAACTTTTACTTATTTATCAGATGAAGCCAGTGATTTCTACACCGTACAGCTTTTTATGGTGGATATTTTTTTGGAAGTGGAGCTAATAGGTTGTATCTCAGTGGAAAAAGGTATATTTCGATTTTGTGATGCTTTGGAGACTACATTTTCAATGTTGGAAGATTTGATAGAGGAGTTGGGGTATGAGAGTGCAGGAAGAGTGAAAACATATTTGTTGCTGCCAGGAATGCAAATCAATGAGCAAGTACTGAAGCACATTAAAGATAACAATGACACCTTTTGCATCAGGGAATTTGTTAGAGAGGGGCACATATATGTTACATGTTTTATCTTGATCATGAGAACACCATGTGTGGTAATGACTGGGAGAAGGATGATGTTGTTGTCAACCCTGTTGCAAATCTTCCACTTGTTTTGACTCCAGTGAAGAGCATAAGGGGTGCTGTGGAGGATAGTAATTTGGATCAGTGTGTTAGCCTGGTATGTGCTAATGATGGCACATGACAGAGAGAATTCTCGTCAGATCCCATGATAGGGTTCATGACGAGACCAGAAGTACCAGAAGGGAGTCTGCACACACAATTTACCCAGGTTCGGGCCTCCGAAGAGTAATACCCTACATCCTGCTTTGTCTTGATATTCATGGTGAGGGGATACCTCATGCAGAGGATAACAATGGTGTTTGAGATTTCTACCGAAAGTTGAGTTCTAGATTGGATCTCTAATGAGGTCTTAGGCCTCCCTTTATATAGATAGGAGAGGCCTAGGGTTTACACATGGGGAGGAGATTAGATTGATTCGGCCGTCGTCCTTTTCTTTTTGGAACACGCTCATCGCCTTTGCCTCCCTCGGTTTCCATGATTCCCTTTGGGCCTAGTGGGCCCTGGTCGAGGTCGAGGCCGGGGTCCTTTACGTTAGGCACCCCAAGTCTGGGACCCCGTCAGTAGCCCCCGAGCATGGCAGAGGTCGCGAGCATCCAGGCTCCAAAACCTCCGTCAGGCTCTCCTCTTCATGCATCCGGCCTCCTTAATCGTTGTAGGGTGGTTTTCTCCTTCTTCTTGTTAACTTTTCCAGGGCTCACTGGTACCCGAGACTAAAGATTGGAACAAGGGGAGTTTTAGGGTAGAGAGGAGAGGAAAGCTATGCCGAAACCCGACGAGAGTAAGATTAGTATGGTAGACGGAATCAAGTCTCTGGGAAGGACTACTATGCAGTCATCAAACGCTCATGCATTGTACTGGCTTATCCTTAGTATCTGAGATAATCCCGTGAGTCGGATACGGTCAAAGTTGGACAATCGATCCTTGATGTGGCGATAGTTGGTTGTGGAGTTATTAGGACGCATCTCCCATAGAATGTGTTTATAAGATATATGTAATGGTATTTACCAGCGCCATGTTGATTTATCTAATTTATATCCCAAGTGTGTGTACGCAGATGTAGGTGAAACCTTAGCTTTGGCATATTTCCTTTATATTTTTCAGCCTCTATGATAATTGTTGGTCCAGGGAACTTGAACGATATGAGACAACAAGAACTTGCTGACATTTCCTTGTCAAGCTTAATTCACTTTCTGGATTCGATAAACCTTAGGGTTTCCAAGGAAGAAGGCTATATGTACATCTAAAACTAGATCCAAGGAAATCAATAAGCAATGTGAGTTTCAGTTGATTTGTTATTCAGAGAGCGTTTGAGTTCGACTTTTGGACAAATTTTCTTGTAAATAAATATAGATCATTTGTTCTCCATTTCTCCCTTTGTCGCGCTGATCTACCCCATCCTTGTCTATTTTTTCCACTTTCTGTTTGGTCCTACTTCTTATGTTTGTTGTTTCCAACCGTGTGTCTTGTGGAGTAGGCCATGACTTGTGCTAGTCAAGTATTTGTTGGAGGGGTTCAATCCCGATGAAGAATAGAAGCATCGAAAATTGATCCCCTTGCTGGAGGCCCCTACCATGCTTGATAGTGAGCGGGGGGAAGGAGCGTTGGCCACACTATTGAGAAGGATCCGCGAGAGCAGCAGCTTACTATTAACAATTTCATACAACTATTGGACCTTTGGGAAGCTTTACAGGATGTTCAGCTAATTCAAAGACAAGAGGACGTTTGGAACTGGTCGTTAAGTTCTTCTGGTAGTTTCTCTTCTAAATCAGCATATAAGGCCTGGTTTGAGGACCGTCCGCCTTGTATTTCAGCTAACTCCATATGGAAGACTTTGGCTCCTTTGCACTGCAAAGTTTTTGTGTGGCTGGTTGTCCGCAAGCGACTTTGGACTGCAGATCGCTTAGCCAGGCATGATCTCCCCCGCAATGAGAGTTGCATCCTCCGTAACGCCGATGAGGAGGATGTTGATCATCTTTTGTTGGGCTGCTCCATATCCAACATAATTTGGTGCTCAACTATGAACTGGATCGGTCTTCCAAATATCTCTCCAGTTGTGGCTAACTCATTTGTCAACTGGTGGACAACGGCTAGGATGAATGTTCCTTCAAGCGAGATTAAGAAGTTGAATAGTATGATCGTCTTAGTGACTTGGACAATTTGGAATGAGCGCAACAGTAGAGTATTTGATAACAAAGCTAGCTCCATTGATCGTATCTTGGACAAAATCAAAGGCGACGCACTCAACTGGTCTAAAGCGGGCGCTAAATGCATGAGGTCGTTGTTCTCCTAGGATAGCTTTCCTTATGCCTTTTTGTTGCTGTTGGGTCGTCTTTGTACTCTAAGACTTTGTATCTCTTTTCTTATATAATGTCACATGCAGTTCTCATGCATGGTTCAAAAAAAAGAGATCCGCGAGAACGACGAGTGGTGCAAGGTGATTCCGTGGTACATAGTTATGTTTGATTCTATATATGTTGTTATAGTAATGAATTATTATGACCATGACTTTATTATTATCTAAAACAAGAGCTTTTGTGGAACAGGGTGGAGTGGAGCCATTGTGTGACCAGGTACACGTCGACGGCGGGTCGGCGGCAGCTAATACAAAAACAGTTGTTGGACTCAACAGGACATAGTTAACTGTGAGGCTTGAAAGAGTACTAGTTTATGTTCTATACGAGCCATAGTGCACACATGCCGAAAACGCAATGATGCCATATACTCCATCCATTCTAAAATGGATGACTCAATTTTGTACTAATTTTATTATAAAGTTAGTATAAAGTTGAGTCATTTATATTAAAACAGAGGGAGTACAACAGACATGGCATGAATCATCCAAAGTTTATTTTGTGAGCACTGGAGAAATGTCTGGCCGCCGCGACCATCCCGCCGGCTGGATCATATTCATACGTGGTGGTCCGGCCGCCGGTGCTCGCCGCCTTGACCTTACGTGGGCGAAAGCAAGCGAACCAAGACGCCACCACCGACCAGAAACCGGAGCCGGATTTCTTACCGTCTCCCATGAGCCGGCAGCGGGCTAGCTACTAATGGAACCGAACCGAGCCTCTCTAACCTTCACGTTTGTTCGTCTCTTTAGTGCTAGCTGTTCTCTTGTGCCGACGAGGAGTTGCTGCTGCCGGCCTAGCCTCTTATAGCATTGCTTACTTGGCGACCACGGTGAATGGTCTCTACACCTGGACAAAACGCTGCTTGGCCGGTCAGCATGACACTCGACTTGCTGTCCAAGATGGTACTCCTCGCCTCCGTTCCAAGAAAGAAATAAAGACGATACTCCTAGCTTTGAATGTTCCTCGCTGGCTGCATGCACAAGGGGCCAGGATAGCTGTCAATCATGCATGCAAAACGTCAGTGTAGTTGCAGTATAAAAAAACGGTTCAAAGGACAGCAAAGAGCTTAGTTAGGCCAGCATTTGGAAGCTGCCACGTGGCCAGCTATGCCATCTGCCAGCAGAAGGCAAAGATTCAAAGGTCTTTGCCGTCCGCTGGCAGACGGCATAGCTGACCAAATAGGCAGCCAGTGTTCCCAGTGTCTACAGGTAGCTGCCACGTGTCCTCAGCAGACGGCAAAGCTCTTTGCCGTCCACTAGCAGATGACAAAGAGGCTATATATCCCCTGTTTTTATTTATATTCATTTAATTTCACTGGAATTCACACACATATATTCATTTTTTTCACAGACACAGCAGACGTATGATGTATCCAACACATAGCTCCATCCATGACAACATACATACATAAGAAAACACATTTTCATCCATACATCTTACACTAATATCACAATGTTCATCCAACACATTGTTCCATGCATCCATATAACAAGTTCCACATTATTCTTCGATACAAACGAAAAGAAGAACAGAGAAACAAGCACTCCATCCATGCAAGCATCCATATAGTGAATTAAATCTGCAAAATGGGAAACAAGAAAGTTAGAAGAAGAAGAAGAAAACTAGAAGAAGAAGAAGGAGGAGAAGAAGAAGACTAGAAGAAGAAGAAGAAGAAGAAGAAGAAGAAGAAGAAGAATAGGCTAAATAGGCTAAATTATGTCATTTGAGGACTAAATAGGCTAAATTATGTCTTTTTCTTCCTATTCCTTCTTTTCTTCCTCTTCCTTAATTTTCTTCATCATATTATGTCATTTGAGGAATAAATAGGCTAAATTATGTCATAAATGGACTAAATAGGCTAAATAAGAAGAAAAATGCCATTTTTGAGCTAACGTAGCAAATTATGCCATTTTTTATCTAACTAAGCTTACTGTGTCATTTTAGAGGATAACAAGCAAGTATATGACATTTATGAGGTTAGCAAGGTTATGATGCCATTTATGAATAAAAACAAGTAAGAGGAGGAAAAGAAGAAGAAGAAGGAGAAGGAGAAGGAGAAGAAGACTAGAAGAAGAAGAAGCTTTCCTCTTTTCTTCCTATTCCTTCTTTTCTTCCTCTTCCTTGATTTTATTCATCTTATTATGTCATTTGTGGACAAAATAGGCTAAATTATGTCATAAATGGACTAAGTAGGCTAAATAAGAAGAAAAATGACATTTTTGAGCTAACGTAGCAAATTATGCCATTTTTGACCTAACTAAGCTTATTGTGTCATTTTAGAGGACAACAAGCTAAGTATATGACATTTATGAGGTTAGCAAGGTTATGATGCCATTTACGAATAAAAACAAGTAAGAAGAAAAGAAGAAGAAGAAGAAGAAGAACTTCTTCTTCTTCTTCTTCTTTTCTTCCTATTCCTTCTTTCCTTCCTCTTCCTTGATTTTCTTCATCTTATTATGTCATTTGTGGACTAAATAGGCTAAATTATGTCATAAATGGACTAAACAGGCTAAATAAGAAGAAACATACTGTTATCACGGAGGTGTAGGAATGGTCGGGGTTGCGCCAGTGGCAGACGGAGGTGAAGGACCGGTCGGGGTTCCAGCATTGGCAGACGCGGAAGGATTGGTCGATGCTTGTTGGGAGCAAAGCTGAACCAAAGATCATTTCCAATAATGTCTCGTTAGCATGATGCAAATTGAAATGTTAATAGTAGTAAGTAAGGACCATTCAAATCAAACTCACCATGGTCGCCGGATCAATCTGGGGCATCGACGGAGGGGCCCGATCGTTTTTCTCACACATGGTCTGCACACTTGGTTCTCGCGAGTCAGTCATATTAGTTAGTAATGCGAACATTACGTGCATGATTGGGCTAATATGCACGAGAAACGTACCATGATGAGCTCGTATAGGGCCCGGTGAGACGCCTCGTTCCGGTTCCTCTCCTCCTCCAACAGCTTAGGCGTCCTCTCCTCCCTCTCCCTCTCCCTCTCCGCCACCTCCCTTTTTGCCTCCTCCAAAAGCGCCTGGGTCTTCAATCTCTCTTTCTCAACTGCTGCCTGCAACACAACACTCATCGTTAGCATTGTAAACACCGACGGACGCACACACAATGTAATGAAGGAAAGGTGAGAGATTCCGTATAACTAACCGTGATGGCGAGTTCCGTAGACCGTGCACGAGGCGTTATCTCAGGATCAGAGCTACTCATGTGCTTCTTGATCTACGGGAGAGTCTTAGGACAACATATCAGTCCATCACCAATGGCTTGAGAGCCATGGGACCTCCCGCCACCAGATATCATCACCAGCTCTGTATCAAAAGGATCCTGGCTCGGGTTAAAGTCTCCCCTTTCCTCGCCTTCCCCTCGTCTCTGTACTTCACAAGCTTGTGGTGGGAGGAGATGTTGGTGAAGCTCTCTGGATATGATGATCTAGGTCAGACTCCATGAATGGCTTGGCCTTCTTGTACGGGGCCATATGGGTCATGCCATAGAGGTCGAACAGACTTGGCACAGGCTTCTTGTTGTGGTGCGCCTGAGAGAGAGGAACAAAATATTAGTTAAGGGCTCAAGCTAGCATGAAGAATGATATCGAGAAACAAGAATGCCAGTCATCCTCCAGCCTCCTCAGCCGCTTGGCGTTCCTGGCCGTTGGATCTGCGCGCTTGATGGAATCTGGGCCGTCGGATCGACCCTGGGAGCGACCTCGTCCGTCGGATAAAAAATATTTACTGTTGCAATGAACAGTTTCACCTCGTTCGTGCCACCGCGCGTAATTACCGTGCCCCCACCGGGGCATTTTGGTCATTTCGCAGAGGGGTGGTATAAAAGGGGCGACTCCCGTGGGAAAAAACCCTAGCCGGTTCCCCACGCGCGCGCCTCCTCTCCCCTCCCCTCCCACGCGCCTCCTTTCCTCCTTCCCCGCTGCCGCCCGGCCTACTCTTTCCACCCCTCCGGCCGGCTCCTCTCCCGCTCGCACCACCTCCTCCTTCCCACCAGCGCCTCCCTCTCCTCCTTCCCCACCTTCGCCCGGCGTCCTCCTTTCGCCCCTTCGATCTGGTGCCGCCCAAACCCGAACACCCCGCCCCGGCCCTGGGTCGTGCACCACCTCCGCCGCCGGCAGGAGGGGACCGCGGTGGCCGCCGCGCAGCCCGACGACCAGGAGCTCCCCGACAAGTATCCTATAGAGCACTCAGGGCTCATTACCCTCCCCCTCCAGCCCGCTCGCCTCCCTCTCTCCCTCCCGCGCCCGCCTCTCTCTCTCCCTTCCGCGCCCCCTCCCTGCCCCGCCGCCGCCGCTCGCCTGCGCACCCGCTGCGCCTGCTCGTGGTGTAGCCACGCCTCCGCCGTGGCGCCCTCCACCTAAACCTAGGTCATCTCCGTGGATCCGTGCCGCGGTTGCCGGAGGCGTGGGCGCCGCGGGTCAACCGCACCGGGGAGGATGGGGGCGCCACAAGCCTCGTCGGAGGTCGCCTCTCCAGATCGGTGGAGGCCAAGGGCAAGGGCAAGGAGGAGGGGAGAAGAAGAAGGAGGGAGGAGTGATGTTGGGGAGGATGTGAGGCGGGCTCTTCGGTGGCCGCGAGAACTACGACAAGCGCCTGCACTACCTGTCCAAGGAGGAGGTCGTCGTGCACGCGCGGATGCGCCGCCGGGCCCAGTTCTCCTGTCGCACCTTCCGCAACATCATCGTCCTCTCCATCATCGCTGAGGTAGCGTACCCCCGCCCACCATCCAGCTCTGTTTTCCATCGCAAATTTAGCGACTGTGGATATTGGGAATATACGATTGTGGTTTAAAGCGAACCAGCTTTATTGAACGAAGTATGCAGGGTGCTTTCATAGTTTGGGATCATCCATGGTGACTAGACAGACATGGCCATTCCACCACATGGGCGGATACACTTCATTTTTGGTTCTTAGATTCTATAGTATATCTTCTTACTGGGGTAGATGCACAGATTTTGGTTATGATTGTTCTGTTAGACATTCATGTTCACAAGTCAATGCTATTTGTGAATTCCTTTCCTTTGTAGTTATTACTGTTAATTTGAGAATTTTATGCAAGCCTTTTGTACACTTGCCCAAAATGTTCAGTTGTGTGCTACTGTTTTCAAAGTACAAACCATTGTATGTTTAATTATATGCTTAGTTTGTCAATGCATAAGAAACCAATGCTGCGCGGTCTGTATATTTGCAGGAACATTATTTATCAAGTTTTGGATCAGATGCGGGGATTTCTCCTAAACTCCACCGCCTCAAGATGTCGTAGTTGGTGTTGTCCGTGCTATATTCTGCAGTGCGCTCGACGGCTGCCTCCTCCTCTGCAGCGGCAAGCCTTGGACTAGGTCGCAGCACCAGAAGCAGACGAAGCCTTGGACTATTCTGCAGTGCGTCCCTCTCCCTCCTCCTCCTCCTCCTCTCTCTCTCTCATCTGTGTGTATGAATTGACAGATTATGTTCGCCATATTGCAGCTGGTCCAGGCGGCAATCGTCCACAAGAAGAGGGGAAGTCATGGCAGCCGGGTCCTCATCTGTGACCGCTCCCTGACCACCATATTCTGCTGGTAAGGGTGCGGAGCAGCAGCTGAACCTGCAAGCGTAATTGTTCTTGATTTCATAGCTGAAAGATGGACTGATGAAACTGTTTGGATTGGCTTTCGTTTTTGTAGCATTTGTTCCTTGTGAGGGGGATAGTATATTATCCTCAAATAATAGTGGAGTGTTCTAAAGAAAGGGCTAGCATAGGAGATGCAACGGGGTAGCATATTATCCGAGGAGTGTTCTAAAGTTGCCAAACATATCTCCCCCGAATCTTTTTGCGTTTGGATCCTTTTGCATCTCCTATTCCTCTTTTGGTTTCTTCTTCTTGCCTCTATCATTCCTTTGGATGTTTCTTGGGCTATTTGGATGTTTCTTGGGCTATTTGGATGTTTCTTGGGCTATTTTTGCTGCTTGCTAGGCGTTTATTTCTTGGGTTTTTGCCTTTCACTTTCATTTTCTTCTCTTTCTTCTTTGACTTTTATGTGCTTCCTCTTCACCTGATTGACACTGTGTTGTTTATGTGCTGCCTACTTTGTTTTGCGGGTACTATGCTTGTCGTGGATTGCTACCTCACGTGTACGCAGAGGACATCTTGGGTGTTCAGGTAGCTGGTTTACCCACTAATTTATTTTACTTACCCTAAAAAGCATTTCTGTTTGGTGCATCATGTTCTTCCAATTGCTTGATTGATTAGAGAGCCCTGCCACATTTATTTACGAGAGGAGGCGCTTGATAGATAGGGATTCAGTAGAAGCAACTACTATATAAGGATGACCCTTGTATGTTTATGAAATAAAATTATGATGTAGGCCTCAGACTTTCTTGGGTTTATTAAGTGGAAGAGCTAGATTAGCCAGCCAGTTCCTTTTGGGGTTTACACATGAATCCTACATGTTCCATATGATTTTGAGGCCTCGTGTTATGCCAGCGGTTTGATTATTGTATCAGCTAGCTGATTTACCCCCTAATTTTCTTTAATTTGGTTCGATACTGTGCATGTATTAATGTTTAGTGTCACTTGGATTAAGAAGAAAGAGCTGGTACACCGTACAAAAGAAAGAAGTATACAGATATGCAGATGCCAGTAGCTATAATTTTATATATGCAAAGCACAGAGACAATTCTAGATAGAAGTGTATTGAACTACTGATGGTTTGGAATTGGTGGTGCATTATCACCGGTCTACTGTATCGGTAATCACACATTCAACATGTGATTCAGTACAATATTTAGCAAGTCTGCATGTTGTTTTATACGGGGTCTTGAATATTTGGTTTTTCTTCTGTTTTGGATGAAATTATGATTCTATATGCCAATGATTTTTTCTTCTCTCAGCTTGAATTCCGAGAGTAATAGAACTTGCATGACTTGATCAAATTTCTTTACTTACAGTATATGTAATGCTTGGTTGGTCTATTCACTGTTATCCTTTGTTTGCAGCTTTGGAATATACAATAAGTTCGATGGCTAGCAATTCAGGATTCTCGGTTGTCCAATCACCCAGTAACTTTGAGGTGGGATTTCTCTTAATTTGCTTTTAGAGGTATAAGTTCAGTGGAACACAGATGTATGTATCTTACATGTATACCTATAAGCAGTGAGCATTCTCTTAATTGTATGAGAGCAAACAACAAATTACTGGATACATGGCTGAAGTATGGTTGTAATCCATATCCATGTTTGCGCGAGCTTTTAAAACTGACGAAAATGTTAATTATTTTCTTTAGTTACTCTAGCAAACACTGACCTTGATTTGGTATCAACATTTCCAGTTCTACATTGGAATTTTAAATGTAGGCAATGTACTTTTTGTTACACAACAACTATTGCTTCTGAAACCCTTTTTGCAATTCCTACATCAAGGCCTAATGTGTTGCCAAATAAAGAGACGATTAAGAGATATTTGACTGTTGCCCTCTGTCTCTCATATTAGGATTCTTGCTGAAACTTAATGGCAATGATTTAAATAGAGACGGCTCTACGGTATGGATATGAGTACGATAGTGTTTGACAGTGGCACAAGGAATGGTGCTCGCAGGTATCGTGCGGCTATGCGGGTTGTCAGCATGGTGTTGCAGTGGTCAGCTGCAGTCCACCTACGCCATGTATGGATCAATAGCACTATGCATGATTCAATTGCACATATGTCTTAGTTTGGATCAGCACGTCATATCTGCATTTATTGTATGCCTTGTTTTAGTAGTGCCAGTCGCAAGGCTTGATTAGTACCCGAATGCTTTAATATCTTCCTTTGCTTACGGTTTGATATTGCTTATTTTGTTAATACCATATGATGCCAATGGATTAAAGCTTTCTGTCATTATTGTTTAGAATGTACTGTCCTATGCTTTTGTTGGATAAATTCGGGTGCTTCCTATTTCATTTGTTGGATCATTCTTGGCAAACCCAGATTTAACATTATGGAAAAACTTTTACCACTATTCTTGACATGCTCTCTGTTTTGGAGGTTGCTTCCACAGTACCACAATATGTTGATGGTGACACATTATGGAAGGGGAGAGGATCAATGACCTGATGTGCATCATTGATGGCGAAGGTGTGTATGTATACACCGAGTAGCAAATGGCATTGCTTCTAAATTTTGTTGATGATGTTGTTATTGACACACTGGTTGGCTCGACTGTTCAGGTAGATGCCGCCGGAAACGCCACCGTGTCAGAATGCCAATGATTAAAGTTGTGTGCAGTTAACGTGTCTCTGTGAGAGGACTAAAACAAGAGGTAACCCACGGACCTTACATATTATGTAATATGTAGCAATATTTGGGGCATAACAAAATGTAGTTGTGATGAGATCTTGTTATCAGTATTCATCAGAAAAGGGTATGTAATATGATGTATCTAATTTTAACCTTTCCTCCAAGACCATCCTCTCCTAATATGTTGATTGGCTTATGTGTCACCTTTTTTGTTATTGAGTAGATGCAGAATGGGAGATAGATAGGGGGAGAACAAAGGATGTTGTGTACTCTCGATCTGATGCCACCAAAGTTGAGATGATTTGTGCTCTCTCCCTCCATCCCATGTATGTAGTTATTGTTTCCCTCTCTGATTATTTTGTGCTAGGTCTCCCTCTTCTCTGAATACTCATATTGCCTTTGCTTAATGCCTTAACCTGCTGATGTGTGTTCTGTTGTTTGTAGTCCCTTCATGGGTTCCTAACTAATCTACATTGATACCATTTATTAGTATTTTGTGTACACCATAATTAGTGCTTAGCGAGCTCTGTTTATTGTTTATGCTGTTTTCCCTTTGAACCTTCAGCATTCTTGGGAAATATTAACACATAAAATTACTAAGTTTGGATTGGACCCTCCTGATATAATTTGTCTTTGAATATTTTCTTTTTATTTAATCTTTAGTGTTGCTTAATGCAGTATTACATAACCAAATATTGGCTTCTGGTTTTGGCAGGATGAATGTTTTTTTTCTTCTGATTTTAATGTATTGTTCTGCATGTGAATAAATGAAGGTGCAACTAATGTTCTTTTCTATTCATGGTAAAAAAAGTGTCCATCTGCATTCATGTCAGTGTTAACATTACTAAAGGAAAGAAAAAGATTCGTTTGATTCTAGCAGAACATAGGATCAAAAATTAGTTGTATCCAATGTTTGTCTCTAAGATTATTTTCATGTCCATGTGCTTTATCGTTTAATGCCTGGCTCATGTAACCATTCCAAGGACAAAATGTGTTATTAATTTCTGTAGGGTGGGACGATGCTTCATGTCCTTTGTATAGTTAAATCTAAATGCATGTATTATAAACCTATGTTGAACTTGATGTTGCCTTATAATCTTATGCCTTCTATCACAAATGAGTGTTTCTTCTTCACTTTATTTTGTTATCATGTTTGAATTCATACGCTATACGTAGATTCCTACTAACTTAGTACTACTTGCTTCAGCAAAATGTCACACCCTCGTGCCACAAGGCTGCTGATCTCCTTGCTTCCAGGTCAAGGAAGGAAACCATGTCATCATTGGCCAGTGCAGGTATTGCTCTTTAGCTGATATATTGTTTAGTTTCTTCATGGTTACAAAAAATTCTTGGGAACATGAGGCTTAAAAGTTTCAACCTCGTTCAAGTGCTCCAAAGCTTTGCGCGTCTTCTGTTTTCTTTTAAATAATTGAGCAATTGAAGCAACCATTAATTGTTTTGTTTTTTACCCATACTTACCTTTTATGGGAAATAGTTTGTGAGTTCCCCATTGGGGTGAGTACTTGATGTATGTGTTGTATAACCTATATTGACGTGGTCATAACGAAGCAATCATAAATATATTTTTTCCTTGTGCAGAAAATACTCTTATGTGGCAACCATATGTTTACTAACATATAGTGGGGTTTTGGAAACTGGTAGTTACTTTTGATGTCTTGACAACAAATTATTCTGATTCTAGGAACTGTTTGATTACCAGTCCACATGTTTGTTTAAATTGATGAACTGGGGAATCAGATTTTCATGCGATATTGTATGTTTGTCAGTTGCTATGTAATTTTAAGAAAGATCCTCAATTCTAAGTGCACTGGAGCTTATAATAGATTTTTGCGAGGGTAGATATAGATAGTTTCTTGTGGCCTCCCTGTCGGATTGCATCTATGTTCTAAAATCTTATCCAGACCTAAGCAAATCGTGAAATTTTTGGGAGGGGCGCACCTTGCTCCTCACGCCGCTGCTGGAGGTTCACCTTTTTCTGCTCCTCCCGTTTTTCTTGACTTGCAGGTTGCCGCCGGAACCAGATGGGGTCTCCAGCCAGCCTGCCATGTGGCTTGCAGTCCTGATTGTTGGCAGTTATCCTTACATATGTATAAGGGTTTTATTACTTTGTTAGTATGACAAAGTGAAGACAGAACTGATGTATTGAATTACTAATGGAGTGGTTTTGATGAGAACTGAAACCTTTTACTTTCAAGGTTGGACATTGATATGAACTGTGAGTATTTAATAGAGAAATTCAGTTCATATGAAGCAAAACAAAGGCATGTAATACCTTGCATTGACAGTGATTATTTTCCCATTGTGGTACTTCAAATCTGATGAAGAATTTATTTCATGACTGAGACATGGGATTTGGAGAATCTCAGTTATGGCATGTTAATTAAGGGCAGCCCGGTGCATGTAGCTCCCGCTTGCGCAGGGTCGGGGAAGGGTCCGACCACTTTGGGTCTATAGTACGCAGCCTTTCCCTACATTTCTGTAAGAGGATGTTTCCAGGACTTGTTATGGCATGTTAATTAATCACCTTTATTTTGTCATGGGACTGAATGTTTTGATCTGATACTATATGTTTTGTTTATCTCCTATAAATAATGAAATGGCCTACATGTTAAAAAAAACTATTTTAATTATATTATGTTGTCGATGATGTATGGTTTTAGAATTTGTAGATTAACATTCAGGCTCTTGCTATCTCATGAACGCGCTAAACTCGATTCTGCCTTATGGTAATCTCATGGTGATGTTGCACTACAAATGTTTTCCTTCTATCATATGTGAATGTTTCTTCTTTTTTTTATATTGTTATATTGTGTTTGAATAAATAAGCTAAACCTGGATTATTACTATTACCTACATGACCGCAACGTAGGGGCCGGCATCCTCGCGCCAAGGCACGTTACCGATCTAGTTGCCATGTAAATAGGTCATTTTGGAGCTAAGAAAGGTTATTATGTCATTTTTGAGGAAAATAAGCTAAGTTTAGGTCATTTTCGAGGTAACCAAGATAATTATGCCATTTTTGACAAAAGTATGCTAATTATGTCATTATTGAGCTATCCAAGGTAGTTATGCTATTTTTTAGCTAACTATAACATATTTAGGCATTCTATAGAGCTGTCTAAGGTTATTGTGTCATTTTAGAGCTAATTATGTCATGAATGAACTAGCTAAGATTAGTTTAGGTCGTTATTGAGCTATTGAAGGTAGTTATGCCATTTTTTAACTAACTAAAACATATTAAGTCATTTTATAGAGCTATCTAAAGGTTATTATGTCATTTTAGAGCTAAATATGTCATGAGTGAACTATCCAAGGTAGTTATGCCTTTTTTAACTAACTAAGCATATTAAGTCATTTTGGAAAGGATAAATGCTACCAGGAAGAATGAAATTGCATGAATCATGTAGCAAACCACATACCCAGTTATCCCCGTACTCAAACAGGTTGGAGCTCCCTTGATGGTGTGGCACACCTTCCATTTGGTCGCGCTTATCCTTGGCCCTTTGGTGTTCGACTAGCCATTGTGGAGAGCACCAGCATCCACCAAAGCCTCCCAATAGTCCATCTTATCCACACACCATCTCGGGGGAACCTAAGTGAGTCAAGAGAAATTTCAGCGCTATGAATCAAATCAAGAAAACTAAGTTCAAGGCCTTAAGAATAGGTATAATTACCGCCAAGTACTTGTCCCTACTCAGAAACTTGCCGCAACACTTCTTCTTGGCCCTCCTAATACCCTTCAAGGTGTAGTAGTCTCGAACGGCCCGCACCCGAGCCTCGTGCCGTAAGTTCTAAGTAGGCGCTTGCACTCGGCTTCAAAAACCATAGCCGCAGCCTCCTATTCTACCTCTGAAACCCTGTAGAAGGTCTGCAATCAAAGAAGACAGCAATGATTAGTACAATCACTAGCTAGGTAGTGTTCATTTTTAATTCTGTAAAGGAGAAATTACCCAAAACGGACGGAACACAATGTCGACCACCGTCTCGCGCGCGACACTGACGACCATCTCCCCCGGAGGGGCCGGGGCAACAGAGTACAACTCCCAGCTCAGTGCTAGCTGTGGAACCTGACCCTCACCGGGCATCATGACCCACCCAAGGAAGTGCTACCGACAAAGCGTGCCAAGGACCTAGTTGGGCCTACGGACACCACGGTCACGGGGGTATACCCAACCCCTGCAGTATGACAAGGCCAACACATTAGATATTAATTTGAAGGAACATGAAGGCAAAAGTTAAAAAATAGTAAATGCACTTACTTCAACCCTTAGGCGCAATCAACCACCTCTGGTCGGGGGTCGTTGGCACGGGCGGGAGCTTTGTACAGCCACGCTTGTAGACCTTCTTGCCCTTCTCACCAGCTCGTCGTCGCTGGAGCTATCATCTGAAAAGGTGTCCTCGCTACCATCCTCCGGGCCACTAGCCTCCGGAGTCTCGTGGGAAGAAGACTGCGGGATCAGAGCCTTCTGGGACGAAGACCCCGTGACCGGAGTCTTTTGGGACGAAGACTCTGGGACCGGACTCACGTGGAGCGAAGGATCCGCGACCCGAGTCTGGTGGGCGAAGGATCAGCGACCGAAGGCTCATGGACCGGAGTCCGAGACGGGTCCACGTCAGACGGAACAGTCTTGTGGTCAGATGAATCAGCTGAGGATGGCGGCGAGGAAGGCGTAGCAGCCTTCCTACCTCTCCCGCTGCCACGTCCACCTCTACCAGCCTTCTTCGTCCTCCCCCGACCTCTCCCAGCCGCAGAAGAAGCGTCCGCCGCAGTTGTCTACATACTGTCTAGCAGCGCTCTTCGGAGGGGCTGGGATGGAATAATGGAACCACCCCTCCCAATAGCGCTCGCAGGAGGCCTGGGGCACTCTGGACCCTTGCCCACCATCCTGTCAACACCTGCAATGACAAAAAGTAAATGAAATTAGTACAACATAAAAAAATTGGATACCTGACATGAACATAATAATATGTATATAATTTAAGTGTATCGTCATCATGAACATAATAAAAATACACCTGATCAACACAAATATATATGATGTTATTGTATCATCATCATGTCCGGGGTCGATCGGGGTGTCAGGGTGTCGGGTTGTCGGGGTCGGGGTCGGGGTGTGGTGTCAGCGTGTCGGGGGTCGGGGGTAAGGGTGGGTTTGGTGTT
>NC_057807.1:509629931-509630653 GCF_018294505.1 Triticum aestivum
TGTTCTTTTTTCTCTTTTTTCCTTTTCTTCTTCTCCTCCTCTCCTCTTCCTTCTTCTTCTTCTTCTTCTTCTTCTTCTTCTTCTTCTTCTCCTCTTCTATTTCTTCTTCTTCTTCTTCTTTTTCTTGTTCTTCTTCTTCTTTCTTTCTTCTCCTCCTCCTCCTCCTCCTCCTCCTCCTCCTCTTCTTCTTCTCCTTTCTCCTCTTATTCTTCTTTTCTTCTTTCTTCTTCTCCCTCCTCCTGTTCCTCCCTCCTCCTCCTCCTTCTACTCTTCTTCTTCTTCTAAACTAAAACAAAAACTAATCTAAAATAAACTAAACTAAAATAAACTAAAACTAAAACTAATCTAAAATAAACTAAAACTAAAACTAAAACTAAACTGAAACTAAAACTAAACTGAAACTATAACTAAACTAAAACTATAACTAAAAGAGAAACTAAACTAAAAGAAACTAATTAAACAAAAAAGGGGGAGGAGCTCACCTGCAGGAGGAGGCGGCGACCCGGTGGAGGGGGAGGCCGGACGGCCGCGGCGGCCGCTGGAGGAGGCGGCGACCCGGTGGAGGGGGAGGCCGGACGGCCGCGGCGGTCGCTGGAGGAGGCGGCGACCCGGTGGAGGGGGAGTCCAGATGGCCGCGGCGGGACAGGGCAGGAACGGCGACGTAGGGGATCTAGGGGGCGGGGCGGCTGGACGGCCGCGACGCGGCTGGACGGCCGCGATGT
>NC_057807.1:509631004-509691987 GCF_018294505.1 Triticum aestivum
GGAGGGAAGGGAGCAGGAGGGGGGCAGGCCGACGTGCAAGGGGCGGCGGGGGCGCGGTGGAGGTCGGGGCGCCGCAGTGGAGGGGTGCGGGGCGGCTGGCTATGGCAGACGGGGTCGGCGGCGGCGGCGCGGGTGTGGGTGGGGATGGGAAGGAGACTGTGAGAGTAGAGAGAGAGGACGGGGGCGAGACGGTCGTTAACGTACCCACCTCTTTGCCGTCCGCCAACGGTCGGCAAAGATTCTTTGCCATCCGCTGGCGGACGGCAAAGAGGTGGGGCTGGTGGATCGTAGTGGGTTAGACAATAACTGGACCCAGCCACCTCTTTGCCGTCTGCTGGCTGACGGCAAAGAATATTTGTCGTCAGCCAGCCGACAACAAAGAATTGGCTGATGGCAAAGACCTTGTTTGCCATCAGCCAGTTTTTTGTCGTCCGTTTTGTTGTGGCTGACGGCAAAGACCTTCTTTGCCATCAGCCAGCAGACGACAAAGAAGTGGCAGATGACAAATAAGCTAATTCCAGTAGTGTAAAGTCTATAAGGCTCAAGTTGAGAACCAACTTGAGAAGAAAATAAAATGAGTCCGGTTTGATCGTGGTGGAGTACTTTTCTAATGAGTTTGATTTATTCTGTGCGGAACATGGTATTATTCATGAGAGGACGCCTCCCTACTCACCCCAGTCAAACGGGGTTGCCAAATGGAAAAACCACACTCTAACTGATTTGGTTAACGCCATGTTAGATACATTGGGTATATCCAAGGCATGGTGGGGGGAGGCTGTATTGACATCATGTCATGTCCTGAATAAAGTTCCCACAAAGGAAAATGAAACTACTCCCTATGAGCAACGGAAAAAGAAAAGAACTACACTCTCTTACTTACGCACTTGGGGTTGTTTGACGAAAGTCAACGTGCCGATAACCAAAAAGCGCAAGTTGGGACCAAAGACTGTGGATTGCGCTTTTCTTGGCTATGCCAAGCATAGCGTTGGCTGTAGATTTCTAGTAGTGAAATCTGATGTATACGACATGAAGGTCGGTACGATCACGGAGTCTAGGGATGCTACATTCTTTGAGGATATTTTCCCATGAGAGATATGCAAAGCACTTCTAAACTGGAATTTGATGAGACTCCTGAACCTGCCATTCTGATGGAATATTATGAACATAAAAGTGATGAGAGTTCCGTGGAGAATGACGAGGAAGCTCCTGTTAGGAGCAAGAGACAGAGTACTACAAAGTCTTTTGGTGATTATTTCCTCGTGTACCTCATGGATGATGACACTCCCAGTTCCATTTCAGAAGCTTATGCATCTCCGAATGCTGACTACTGGAAGGATGCGGTCCATAGCGAGATGGATTTCATCTTGGCTAATGGGACATGGGAGATCACTGATCGTCCTTATGGTTGTAAACCATTGGGATGTAAGTGGGTGTTCAAGAAGAAGCTTAGGCCCGATGGTACTGTTGAGAAGTACAAGGCTAGGCTTGTGGCCAAGGGTTATACCCAGAAAGAAGAAGAGTATTTCTTCAACACTTACTCACTTGTGGCTAGACTGACAACCATTCGAGTGTTATTCGCTTTGGCTGCCTCGCATGGTCTTCTTGTTCACCAAATGGACGTTAAGACGGCTTTCCTTAACAGAGATCTCGATGAGGAAATTTACATGCAACAGCCAGATGGCTTTGTAGTAAATGGTCAGGAAAGAAAGGTGTGCGAGCTAGCGAAATCCTTGTATGGCCTGAAACAAGCGCCTAAGCAATCGCATGAGAAGTTCAACACTACTCTGACATCTTCTGGCTTTGTTGTTAAGGAAGCTAACAAATGTGTATACTATCGCTATTGTGGGGGTGAAGGAGCTATACTCTGTCTGTATGTCGATGACATACTAATGCAGACTTGATACTGATAGTCCATCCAGTATTTCTTTTGCATTCAGATGAGATAATCCCAATTTCACTGCAGTCTGCTGATAATTCCATTCTGTTTAGCTGAGCTTCCAAACATTTGAACTCCTTGCTGACTCTTTGGGTCCGGTGTCGGTTGACGAGCAACTTTAATAAGGGGAAAATTTGTAACACCGAATGCCCAAAGAAAGAAACAAAAGAAACGACGAAAACAAAAACACACAAGCATACAATTGATATAAATAATCAAGCAGCATCGCATATTACTGCTACTCACACAATAATATGCATGCACACCTGAGCAGACAAATCTCACGTAAACTTCGGTATGGCGGTCTGATATGTTGTGACGGTGTGCACGAAAGTGAAATCCATGTGTGGAAAGGCTTGGTGCAACCAAGGCTACACCAAGCGTTGGCTGAACACCGGCTGGATCTGGATGGATACAGAGGCGAGGACGGACTTGGTGATCATGTAGTGAAACGCAACGGTCACGACCACATCGTCATCAAGCGTACGAAAGGGAACCGTACACATCAAAAGAAATGGTTTACAGGGCAAGATGGCGGTGGAAAACTGGGCTTGCTGGCATTGCCCTTTTCTGATAACCAAGATCAGTAAGGGTTGCCAAAAGGACGAGATGGAAGGCACGATTCGGGATAGGGACAAGTTTATCACCGAAACGATATGAGTGGGTGGCGGAAAGATATCGGTGTGATACCTTAGGATAACTCCTGCAAATGGTGTCGGGAACACTAGGTACCAGGGCATCACTCTGCTGGGACAGAGATGACGCCGAACACCGAAGAGCACGCATGCTAAGAAGGAGGGTGCATGTAGTGGATCAAAACTGATACCACCTACACTCACAAGATAAACCATTAGTGACAAGATAACGAGTCTATATGCATGCTATGCGACAAGCAAATTCAGCAATCAAATGCAACAAATTAACTGGGCTCTATACTACAGCTTTCTAGCGTTCGCACGGACTAGGGCGTCCTACAGCCAGACCTGCTCTAATACCAAGCCTGTGGCACCCCGGCTCAGAGAAACTGGAACGCCCCATATTCCAGCCCAGAGATCGAGGAGAAATCTTCTGGAATACGACACTGCTTAGCATAGAACAAATCAGCTCTTTATTACAATCTATATTAGGTACAAGGGGATTTCGATATAACAAGAAATTACGTCGGCAAGGCGACACTACGCCTGCCACGGTTGCTCTATGCAAGCAGCAGAACAACGCAGAGCAGCGGAATAACTACTGGCAGCGGAACGACAACGACGGTGGTGAACTCCACTCCGTAGGGACTCTGGGTGGAACGCTTATCATAGCTCGCAAACAAAGAATCCATGACAAACAAGCAATCAAATCCGGCATGACCTGCAAACTAGCATGACACGCCAGGTCAGTACATTGAATGTACTTGCAAGCTCACAATAACCAGAAGCATTCAAGACAAACAACAACATGGCAATTACAGGTTAAGCAGAAATTAACATAATATCATCAGTGTAACATGGCATGAACAACATGATACTGCTAGCACAATATGAGCATGGCATGAACATATAAACTTGATGATACTAACATGCAACATGATGACACTATCATGCACTAACTTACTCTGTGCCGGTTACCTTCTAACCATCACATGCATCACTTACCATTGCAAACATCACACGATCATCTTAGGATCCAATCAAGCTTGGTATAAACAATACCATAGTAATCATTACATGACCACAAGGAGCTTGACCTTTACCCATGATTCTCGCACAACATCACAAGTATTCAACAACTCGATATCCTCGATACCACGGTGATCCTATCACGATCACATAAGGATCCACCAACTTCTTTCATCATCGAACCAGGGTTGTTATTAAGCACATTATCATTATTATTACCGTTGACCCATAGTATGACCTACTCCGAACTGGGCCCATATCCGCGGGCGCGGCTATCGATAGATTTTAACACACACTCTGCAGAGGTTAGCACATTGTACCCAGACCACGGAACCCATGGCCTCTCGCCCCCATTCGGGTAGACCAACAATGTTCCAACAAAACCAATCTACTGCCATGACACCCTCCCGGCCACTCCGACCAACTCCCTCTCAGGGCTAAGTCATGGGTGGCCCCATGCCTACCAAAGGCATCTTCGGCCACCGTCGTGGCAAAACGGTCCCAAACGGGGACAAGGTACCATAACAACAACAACGGGCACACAAGGTTTATGTCTGCCTACCTGATCAGGGTAGCGCGTGCCCATAACCTTCCCTTGTTGGAGGTACCGCCGAGAGGCATGACAATAGACCAAGTTAGGTCCTTCCCAAAAAGGCAAATGTGGTTGCACTGGTCAGCTCGATTCAGTGGCACCATGACCCAGCCAACAATTGTTCAAGTTCAATTAAGTGTGGTTAAACTTGAATGCAATAAGCTGAGTCATATGAAAATAACATGATGCAACAATAATGCATGATACCAACATAAACATGGATGCAACAATAATGCATGATACCAACATAAACATGGATGCAACATAAGCCTTAAGCATAATAACAGTGAATCATTTATCCAGATGAGCATGGCATACGGAGCATGAATATCACAAGCATAACACTACTTGCCGGGGATATACCCCGCGGTATGACCCGGCCGGACTTGGCGTCTCACCAGAGAACCGTCTGACACTTGGTGACTCACTGATCTGACAAACTCACAAGCTCGGTGACTCACTAATGGCCCCGATGGCGGGTCAGATAGAAGACTAGGCCCAAGGCCCAGAAGGCCGGCTCATATTATGGTGGGCCAGCTTAAGAGAAAAGGCATAAGGAATATTCTCCTACAAAGGAAGCAAGACTAGGACTCCGCTTGTAATAGAATAATTCTAATCCTATTTGGACTCCACATGTAACCCGCCCCTCTAACTTATATAAGAAGGGGCAGGGCATCCCAAGAGGGACAAGTAAGAAATAATCTCTAAGGCTAGACACAACTAAAGGGGAGCCGGCTTAAGCGGCGTCTTCCTGATGAGCATAATGAAATCTAGCCACAAACAGCATGAAGGGTTATTACCGGATGTTGTTTCCCGGGGCCCGAAGCTGTCTAAATCCTTATATTATGTTGCGTCTCTCGATTCCGCCCAACCCCTCTCAAGCTACCACATAGATGTGTTGGCCTCGCTACTAAGTCCTCACACTAAGGACATCTGCCGTGACAATTCGACGATAGTTGACGCCCATCGTGGAGCCAGCGCACGGTGGTGTTGAGTTCTTGGAGGGATACCATCTAGGGGTCGAGAAGTTCACAATTAGCCGGATGCAATAAGATTGGTTTGGAAGGATCTACATCAACTCCGAGTTATCACTCAAAAATTTAAA
Organism: Triticum aestivum; assembly: GCF_018294505.1. Lineage (NCBI taxonomy): Eukaryota > Viridiplantae > Streptophyta > Magnoliopsida > Poales > Poaceae > Triticum > Triticum aestivum. The sequence goes on from NC_057807.1 coordinate 509,636,302, forward strand.
AAAGCTCGGGCAACAGCACAGGTCTCGTAGAGTTCGTCATGGCCGAGATCGATAAAAGTTTCCGCCGGATCAAACATATTGCAGTATTCCGTCTAAACCGCCGCTTCAATTTCTGCGGCCGAGTCCGTTTGCTACTGCTCTTTACGTCTACATCAGTTGTTGTTGTCCAGATGATCAAGTCCCAAAAGAAAAAGAAAACAATCTTCCACTGCTACTACGAGGCGTGGAGACCGAGGCCTGCAAATTGGTACTGTTGTACGTACAAGAAAATCCATAGCAATCAGTAAGTACTACTCCAATTAGTACTCTGACGCTTGAAATCATCCCCGAGTTAGTTTCCTGAGAAGAAGAGAAATTTTTGTTTGCTACACGGAAAAGCAAACCTTTCAAGGAAAGAATTCCTAGCCATCATTGCCATAAATTGATCTCACGCAAAGCTTTCTAAGTGGTTTTGCTCACCAACGGTTGCTCCTTGCTCCACGCCAATACACAAGGGCATCAATTGGTAGAGCACGCGCCGGAAAGGCTACTACGTGAGCATGGACTTGAAGTCAACCGCTACGGCCTCGACTCCACTTCAGGCCGCCCGCTCCAAACCAGCTTACCGCCTGTACTGCAGCTGCCTACGAGTCGCCGAGCAACCCCGTTGCCGCGGTCGCCTCTGCTTCAACCCGTTTCCACGGCCACATCCACGCCGATCCGCTGCCGTCTCTATGGCTGCAAGCCGGCGCCGCGCCTTTTCCTGGGCATCGCCTTCGCCCGTGGCTGCACCGGCCGCCGTCGCACCTCGCCAAGCCGCCTGGCTGCCACGGCCATCGAAAGCACCTTCGCCGGCTGCGTCGAGGCGCTTCCGTTTCTGCGTTCACCTCGAGGCATGGTTTTCGCTTCATCCGGCCTCCTCCACCCGTCGCTACGGCCTTGAGCCGCCGCTTGGCGTCGCTCTGGTCTTCTGTTAACGCGCCCGCCGTTGTCAAATCGCCTTCGCCGGGTCACCTTGTCTGCCGCATGCCGTTGCAATTCTAAGTCGCTGCTGTTAGGCCTGGCTTGGCCTCTGTCTCGACCTCACGCACCCTCGCCGGAGCAGGTGTTGAGCCGCTGCCTCCGCCTCTATGACCCGCTGAGGTGGCCTCCGTCCATATGTCCGTGCCATAAAGGCCGCCGTCGTTGTCTCCACTGTGGGCTCGCCAGGGCCCTCTTAGCCGCCGGCACCTCTCCGCTATTGTGACCGTGCCGCTTTGAGTCGCCCTCCTTCTAGCGCCCAGCCGCTCCTGTTTCACTCAGCCGCCACCACGGTGACCCGCCGTCGCCGAAGTACCTTTTTGCAAGCTGCCTGCCACGCCGTTATTTGCCTCGGCGGGTCTAGGTACATCATGAAGGAAAAGGAAACGGCACCAGATACCCGTATGAAGATGGACAAAATCACCAGATGGTTGACAAAAAAAACAGAGGAAGTACTAGTACGCTAGCCTATATTTTGATTACGAAATCATTTGACCAGTCTACACGAACATCTCCCGTCCAAACACATCAGGTGATATTCATCCAGTCCACTTTATCAATACATATTAAAGTGTTTGAGAATAATTACTCTGGTCTATGGTATTCTTTTGCAGGACCGTTATTCCTTACAAAAAGATGTTACAAAGGGGCATGCACCAATATTATTTTTGCATTGAGTGCTTGTTTGTGACGTGCTGCTGGACGGATACGTGCACTAGTCGCCGCCCCCCGCTACATCAACACACGCGACTGACTCATTTGTCCGTGCCCATGGCCGACTTACCTGCGTCCGTGCCATTTCCAACGCCGCGGCCGGTTCACGCGTCCATGCCGGTTTACAACGAGGAGGACAGCTTGCTCGTCCGCATCGGCTTACAACCCCGCGGCCGACTCATTTGTCTGCTCCCGCGTCCGACTCGCTTGTGATTGATTTCAGCTTCACCGTGGTGATCATCAACTCCGCGGTGGATAATTTCTGGCTTAGCATATCAGGTGAAATACATCTACTATATTTTTATATTACATATTGCTTTCTTAAAAAAAACAATTACTTTGACTTGCAAGTTCTCTAATGCAGGACTCAAACCGGTCTATATCATGGTCAACTATGGAGAATCTTAAGCCAACTCATTGAGTCGTGTTAAGACTCGGGGGCTACATGGACATGGCTCAGTAAATGCTGCCAGTTTACGTAGATTCAAGAACTCCGGGTCATTGGATGGAAAATAACCCGGTCCCAGAGGCTACTGCTACATTGGCGAAAATTCAAAAGGCTATCAAGAAAATGTCCGGCTTAAGCAAGTGCCGAGTAATTTGAAAGTTCCGGCTCAAAGAAAAATTCCGGTTTATAAGGAAAGATTCTGGTTCAAAATCGAGTTCAAAGGAAATCTGTCTCCCACAAAGCTCTGAAGCTTTCAATATCTGGCTCAATGCCTGGTTCAAGAAGAATTCATTACTCACAAGTTCGAGTTCTCAGAAAAACTAAAGGGACCAAAGAGAGTCTGTTACAAAGCACAACTCAAACATAGGTACCCTGCTCCAAGATCATTGGGGGCTGATCGTATTTGAATCTAGCTTAACCCCTTTGGTCCGACTTACTGATCGTATGCGAATCAGAGTCGTTAAAAAAGTGTCAAGGTCATTTGGGGGCTTCCTGTTCAAACATAGGTCGTATTCGAACCAAAAGAACATAGCTGTCGGTACCCTCTTGATCGGTGCAATGCCAAATCCACTAGGGGGCTTCTTGATTGTATTTGAATCATAGCTTAACCCCTTTTGGGTCTGACTTTGATCGTATTCGAATCAGAGTCGTTAAAAAACTCTCAAGGTCATTTGGGGGCTTCCGGTTCAAACATAGGTCGTATTCGAACCAAAGAGAACATAGCTGTCAGTACTCTCTTGATCGGCGCAACGCCAAAGCCACTGGGGGCTACATGATCGTACTCGAATCCTAGCTTAACCCCTTTGGAACGGTTTACTGATCGTATTCGAATCAGAAGCCTTGCTTGTTTCTTCTTATTTGGTTTAAGTTTTATTTGAACACAACCTTTATTTGACTTGAGACTTTTTTTCCTAGATCTAAGTGTAAGTGTGGTTTAAATTTAACTCGGCTTGATTTTTGATGATAAGTCGCCAACACATGGGAATCATTATATCTTTGGAAGTGTTGGTCTTCATAGATTGGGTTATCACCCTTACTGTTCGGGTCACATAAAACCGGCAGTACAAATTCAATATCACAGTGATTATATGTGAGATATTATGACCCGCCCTGCGGTAAACCGCCCGGCTTGACTTTGGATGATAAGTCGCCAGCATATGACAACCATAAACATTTGGAACTTTTGGCTTCTAAAGATTGGGTTATCACCCTTACTGCACAGGTGTCATAAGCCGGCAGTACGGTTCAATATCACAGGTATGATATTGTTTATACATGGTTATGTTTAAACGAGCCCTAGCTATGGACTTTAAGGCGCCGGTATATTTTGGATTGCGCCATTGGAATCATGCGCTTATCAATCATTGGATTATTGCCCTTATTGGATACGGTGATGTAAGCTGGCAGTATGAGCCAATTTCTACAGGTATGTTTTCCTGATTATATAAATATGCGAGGTTGGATAACCCACCCTGGCTTTGACGTTAAGTTGCCAGGGCACATGTTGTTTAAACTCTGTGCAGGATTTGTAGAAATATGACTTATATAAATGGTTAAGTTCAAGCTCATTATCAAAATTGATGCTTCAAAATGATTATCCATTCTGGATTTTCTCAAATGCTATAAGCCGTCGGGTTATGAAATTCTGGCTTACAATGAATGCGCATTAAGTCGCCACCGAACAAGAGCCGCCGAGTATTTGAACTTCGGATCTACTTGTCAACCGATAAGGTATTCAAATTTCTAATAGCCAAAACTTGGCTGGATTTTCATGATGATATTGAATGATTGAGGTTTTTCATACCGGATTATATTATTTAAATCTTGAATAGCCAACATGGCTGGATTTTTATTATGGTTATCAATATTATGATGGAGGTCTTTAAAGTCGCTTCAGCGCAATGGCTATTATTTTATCAATGGATATGATTTATTCTACAATAGATGGAATAGTCCCGAATCGCTGCAGGCTTACGACCCGGCACTTGGGGGCTACATTATTCAGATTGAAATTACATCAAATATGCAAGTCCCATGTCACTGCCCGCATGCACCATGGAACTTGGGGGCTAATGCAAAGTGATTTTTTGCTCACCTTATTGAAGACCCGACTCATCACATTGTAATGAGCCGACCCTTGGGGGGCTGCCAATTGCACCTGTAAAAAATTCAAGGTACACAAGCCTCAATCCATTATATTGAAAGATCCACTACTCAGTTGGTAGAAAACAAAGCTCTTAACCTTATGGACGTGGGTTCAAGCCCCATGGTGGAGATTACATCATATGATGTTATTATCAATGAATTATATACAAAGTCCAAGCTCAGTATTACCTTAGTAAGCCGGCCCTTGGGGGCTAAACCTTGCTGCTCAAATCTACATGATCATGTTTACAAAGTCCCTGCTCATTATTTCATAATGACCCGGCACTTGGGGGCTACAAGTGATATGAATATAAGGGAAGTACACTTTCAAACTTGGTGTGAGCAATAGTTGTGACCTGGTGCTGTCAATATTTACAAGCCAGCAGTTTTGGCAATTATAACTCGCCAGCCTCTATATCCTTAAACCGGCGGATCACCAGATGAATCTTGAGTCCAATATGTTTATTAAGCCGGACCTTTGGAAACCGACTCAAATGGATTATTTCTTATAATATTTCTCTATAAGAAACCAATGTCAGCAAATTGATTATGAAGCTGGCCTGTTGACCCGGATTTTTCAGAAGAAGTACTCGAATTTTTTGCATTGGTAATGTTTGAACACATCTGCTAAAGGAGATTTGCTATGAGATCATGAACACGCATCCATGAGGAAATGACAAGGACTTAAGGATGATCAGGTGCCGGCTTACAATAATATTTAACACGGGGCACAACCTGTCAAATTTGTTCTTGTTTATGTTGCAGGATCAGTTTAACATGGATAAATCCAAATTAAACTGGGGGCTAATGTCGGGGATATACCCCGCGGTATTGACCCGGCCGGACTTGGCGTCTCACCAGAGAACCGGCTGACACTCGGTGACTCACTGATCTGACAAACTCACAACCTCGGTGACTCACTAATGGCCCCGATGGCGGGTCAGATAGAAGACTAGGCCCAAGGCCCAGAAGGCCGGCTCATGTTATGGTAGGCCGGTTGAAGAGAAAAGGCATAAGGAATATTCTCCTACAAAGGAAGCAAGACTAGGACTCCGCTTGTAATAGAATAATTCTAATCCTAGTTGGACTCCACATGTAACCCTCCCCTCTAACTTATATAAGGAGGGGAAGGGCACCCCAAGAGGGACAAGTAAGAAACAATCTCTAAGGCTAGACACAGCTAAAGGGGAACCGACTTATGCGGCGTCTCCCTGATGAGCATAATGAGATCTAGCCACAAACAGCATGTAGGGCTATTACTGGATGATGTTTCCTGGGGCCCGAAGCTGTCTAAATCCTTGTCTTATGTTGCGTCTCTCGATTCCGCCCAACCCCTCTCAAGCTACCACATAGATGTGTTGGCCTCGCGACTAAGTCCTCACACTAAGGACATCTGCTATGACAATTCGACGACACTACTCATAAAAAATCATGACCACTAGTATCATAAATAAATACCATGCAAGAACATAACGATAATACTACCATGCAAGCATTTAACCAACTGGATGAAAATGTACATGCATAACAACGGCACTCGGAACAGACGATAGTCATGCACCGAAGACCATCACCAACATCAGCATGTACTACTACCAAGCAAGAAAGTAATACTAGCAAGAACACAAGTTAACTAGATGCGTCGAAACATAGCACGAAGGTGACCATGAAACGATAAGCAGTACCGAAACAATGATAAGAGTTGCAATTAAACAAACAGACAGTTATAAAATGTTCAAGTTGAAAACCATGGCTACTGCATGGCCATCATGTAAGTGGGTATTGTGGCTTGCCTGGGGATGGAGAAGGCTCCGGGAAGATGTGCGGTGAAGCCGCGGAAAGAATCACCAGAAAGGGTTCTCTCTTGGAGGGGCCTGATTAGGGGCAAGGGAAAAATGGTCATTTCCAATAGGTCAAACCATAGTGAAAATGAAGGGAACAGAACGGGCTCGACGAGACAAAGACGTGGGCATTGGTTTCACCTCAATTGGAGTCTCGAGCAAAAAGTTACATCCCGACGAAGTTCAAGGACCGATCTATAAAAAATGATTTCTACAAACAGGCCCCTGAGCTAAAAAAACAGAAAGCGCAAATGCTTAGAGTATGCCTTCCAGAGAGGAAAACATATTTTAGCCTGAAGCAGAGTTAAAGTGCGCTTACTGAAAGGGGAAGGCGTATTCCGCGGAATACGCCTCCACTTACGTGACGTGGCAAGGCGGGGCCGGGCGGTTGGCTTGCTGACGCACGAGGCCCGCTGGCATTGACTCTCTCCCCTCGTCCTTTTTTCCTCCTCGCGACACAGTAGGAGCAGAGGCGAGGCCGCGCAGCACCAGCATGCGCCCTGCCTACTCCGGCCACCTCCGGCGGAGGTCCGGCCATTGGGATGATTAGGAGGAGGTGTCGTGCTTGCCTGGGCCATGCACGCACGCCGAGGAGGGCCGAGGCCGTGGTGGCTTGGAGGTCTGCGTGCATGGCCTTCGGCCGGCGATGGGGAGGACGGCTCGGGGACGCTGCGACTGCTTCTAGGTTCTGGGGAGGATGGGGGTGGCAAGGGGAGCTCAAGGGTGAGGTCGGGAGGGAGAATGGAGCTCAGGTGGCCTCGAATTTAGGCGGAGGACAGCGATGACCGAGGCAGGGAGAGTGGCGGGAGCTTCGGGGAGAGTATGGGGGGACTGCTGGGAGGGTGTAGAAGAGCTTGGTGAGGTCGGGGCACCTCGGGGTGGGTTTATGTAGCCGGACGAGGGAGAGGCCGAGCTGGCGTCACCGCGGATGTGTGGCCGGCGCCGCGGACGCATGTGCATGCTCGGGAGCTCGAAGGAAGGTGATGGGGAGGCACAAGGACGAACTCACGGGGCAGGAGACGCCGAGGGGCACGGGGAGGAAACGAACAGAGGAGGAAGACGACGACCAGCTACAGATCACCCGTGGGCGCACAGCGACGAGCGCTAGCGAGGAGGTTTCCAGAGGGGGAGATGGCTTGAGGAGGACGGCGACGACGCGGGAAACACGCTAGACATGGTCAGGCGATGAGGGGATGAGTGCACAGACGGGGAGGAGGAGACAGAGGCGCCAGAGCGCGCGTTTGGCTGGCATGACCCATGGTCACCGCCTAAGCTGGCGCACGCAGTTGCGCCCTGTCCAGCCTACCATGACCAGTAGATAGGGAATCCAATGGAGAGTGCCAAATGGCAAGCAAACGAGCACATGGACTTGATTTATGACTAGGGCTTGCAGTGTTTTAGTCGAACAGCAAGGTGTTTGTATCTTGCTGTGAATCACATGCTTGTCCATCACGGCTGAGCTTTGACTGGGGTTGATCACCCGATTAGGATGGCAAGGTTTCAGCTCAAGAAGAGGAGTTTAGATATCACTTGCTGTAGAAATTGCCCTACTTGCCAGATTTGCAAATGAGGAAGAAGCACTCACTAGAAGTGTCAACTTGAGCTCAACTTGGTCAAGGCAGAGTTATTTGGTCATGTGAAGATGCTGCAAAAGGTTTCATACCAATTGGATAAACCAAAATGGTACTTGCTTCACAAGCATCCCCACTGACCAGAAACTTGCAAAAATTCTAGTGGAAAATGGCTAGATGGATTGAGCCACAATTTGGTGGACGGAGTTTATATGGATAAGAGAAGGCCTAGGAAACTTTTCAGCCATAATGGAGCAAGATAAAATATAATTACTTCAACAACTGAAAATTTGGACAGAACAAAAGAATTGAAGATGAGCTCACATGGAGGCATTACATGAGCTCAACTTTGGTGGAGGGCTATTATATGATGATATGAAAGTCCATGCAAAATTGCAACTCATTTGGATATGCTTAGCTTGTACCTCATTCACAAATTTCTTTTTGGACAAAAACTTTGGAAAATCATAAATAAATAATCACTAGGAAAATGAGGTTGCATTTTGGCATGTGGCAATGATATGGACAAGAAAAGGTGTCCAAGGAGTTTGAGGTCAATTGGGAAAAGGAAAATAACACTTGCTTCACAAAGTGCCATTTAGGGCAGATTAGGAAATGAATTATTGGAGGATTATTTTTGAACATGACAATGAAAAGTTTTGCCACATTTGATGAAGATATACCCAAAAAGCTTATGATAATTATTTGGGAATTTTAGGAGTGATTGAAATATAGGTTGCTTCACAACCTAGGGCAATTTGGGTTATTCCTTTAATAGAAAAAGGAATATTCCCAATAAAAAGAGTATTGTGATTTTGTCCAAGGTGGAAATGGAAAGGTCTAGGGAGGGATTTTGATACGACAAGCCACTCTGGAAAGAAAGAAGAGGTCGTCTTCTTCAGTTTCCAGACCACAAAGCCACTGGAAAAGAAAACTCACGCAAAATCCTCAGAAAATCAAAAGAAAAAGAAAGGGTCAAAAATCAGGTTGTTACACTTTTCCTACCTCCAATGGCTATACGCATATTTTGGTTGTTGTTGATTATGTTACTAAGTGGGTACAAACTATTCCAACTAGTAGTGTTGATCACAACACCTCTATTAAAATGCTGAAGGAAGTTATTTTCCCAAGGTTTGGAGTCCCTAGATATTTATTGACTAATGGTGATTCACACTTATTCATGGTGCTTTCCGTAAAATGCTTGCTAAGTATGATGTTAACCATAGAATAGCGTCACCTTATCATCCTCAGTCTAGTGGTCAAGTTAAACTTAGTAATAGGGAAATAAAATTAATTTTACAAAAAACTCTCAATAGGTCCCGAAAGAATTGGTCTAAGAAATTAGATGATGCACTTTGGGCTTATAGAACAACATATAAAAATCCTATGGGTATGTCTCCTTATAAAATGGTTTATGGAAAAGCTTATCATTTGCCTCTTTAGTTAGAACATAAAGCATAATGGGCAATTAAAGAACTCAATTATGATTTCAAACTTGCCGGTGAAAAGAGGTTATTCGATATTAGCTCACTAGATGAATGGAGAACCCAAGCTTATGAAAATGCCAAGTTATTCAAAGAAAAGGTTAAAAGATGGCATGATAAAAGAATCCAAAAGCGTGAGTTCAAGGTTGGATAATATGTTCATTTGTACAACTCTCGTTTCAGATTCTTTGCACGAAAACTCCTCTTCAAATGGGAAGGGCCCTATGTTATCGAGGAGGTTTATTGATCTGGAGCAATAAAAATAAATAATGCCGAAGGTACCAACCCGAAGGTTGTCAATGGGTAAAGAATAAAACATTATATCTCAGGTATGCCCATTAATGTTGCACGAAATATTATCCAAGATATGACACCGGAAGAACACATAAAGAAAACCTTCCGGATCACTCCAGAATCGTGAAAAAGGAGGAGGTACATGATACGGTAAGTAAATGGACTCCGAAAAATCCGCAAAATATTTTTTGTCAGTTTGGAATATTTTAAAAATTAGGAAAATAAGAAACAATCAGGAAGGCACCCGTGGTGGGCACAAGACACCAGGGCGCGCCTCGGGTACCTTCTAGACTCCGTTTTTCTTCCGTTTGCTTGTTCCCCAAGATAAAAAATATATTTATATACCCCCCAAATCTATTAACCACCGTATCACGGAGAAATCCCATGTTCTCTTTTCCTTGCTGTTTTCTAGCAGATCTGAAAATATGTCGTCCCAAGACTCGGAGGGTGAGAGCTATGTTGCTGATTATATTGCAAACCCTAAGGCTTATGGGGATGTGGAGCACTATAGCTGGACTTCAGAGGAAGAAGAAGATTATGATCCTAAAGGGGAGGAGGAGACGAGCTCAGACAAGGATGAAGATCCGTTGCCCCAACCTGGGGACATGCACGTGGAACTCAAGAAGTCAAGTCTCCCCAACAAAACAAAGAAACCTAAGATCCGGTTTATCCCCTTTCGTCTTTTGCAGGAAAACAAGCAAGATTTATGAAAAAAGGTATTGGAGCTTGAGCAGGAGATCGGTGAATTGAAGGAAGAAAATTCCATCCTCAAGCGTAAGCTAAGAAAGAAGGACAACCCCCCTACTTCATCACCGCAGCCTCCTTCTTCATCACCAAAGGAAAAATGAGTATCGGGTATGGGCACTCCCCTTGGCTTGTGCCAAGATTGGGGGAGGTGCCCCGGTATCATATCACCTCCACTATCTTTTGCCTTTACTTATCTTAGTTAGATCCTTTCTTTTCGAGTGTTTGCTTAGTGATCTATCCTTGTAATCATGTGCGAGATATATAATAAAGTTTAGTTTGAAGTTTTGTTTTCTTTATTTTCATGTTCAATAAAAATAAAGGAAATAAATGAAAAGATCATATGCTAATATTATGGTAAGTAATGACATCACATAAGGAAGAGTAGAAGTAGAAAATTTTATTGGAGATTTACAAACATAGCATTGGTCAATGATTCAATTCATGAAAGAATTAATAAGGGAAGAGAAGATTCACATGCAAATACACTATCCTAGACATCTTTTGTGATTGTGAGCCCCTATCAAAATATTATATGCCAAAATTGCTGAAGCTAGACAAGGAAGACAACGTAATGATTTATGTTTGTTCATATTCACATAGAAGTTATATTGTCGTAGATCCTTTAACATGTGGTGCTTGCCCCCCTACATTTGCTAGCCAAAAATTCCGCACTAAGTAGAGATACTACTTGTGCACCGAAAACCCTTAAACCAAATCTTGTTTTGAGAGTCCACCATACCTACCTACGGATTGAGTAAGATCCTTCAAGTAAGTTGTCATCGGTGCAATAAAGGCAATAAAAATTGCTTCTAAAAGTGATGGGTCATTTAGTGTAAGAGAAAATTGAGTGTTGTACGAACTTGTGATGGCAAAGACTAAAAGCGACAGACTGTATAATAAAGGTTGGTATCATAAGGGGCAATATAACATGACATTATTTTGCACTAAGAGATTGAGCATACAAACAAAAGCGCATGACAACCTCTGCTTCCCTCTACGAAGGGCCAATCTTTTAATTTATGTATTTACTTTTATGCAAGATTCAAAGTTTATCTCTCTATTCCTTTTTATTTTCTCTTTTGGCAAGCATCATGTGGTGAGGAAAGATCTAGACATATATATCCTGTTGGATATGGGTAGCATGAGTTATTATTGTTGACATCACCCTTGAGGTGAGTATGTTGGGAGGCAAAATCTATAAACCCCTATCTTTCTATGTGTCCGGTTGAAATTTTTTTCTCATGCGGTGAGTGTTAGCAATCATAGAAGACTATATGATGGTTGAGTATGTGGACTTCCCAAAAAGGCTCTGATACATGACCCTTCCTGAAAAGATGATGAATTGTAGTTGCAAAGTTGACTGAGAACATAGTTTGTTGGTTTCCAATAGAGCTTATGCTTTACACTTCGATGTTGTGATGAATTGTTACTTATTCATGAGAAGTTTATGATAAAAAAATTATGTGATAAAAGTTTTATGATAAAGTTTGTTGCTGTTATAATAATATACATGATGCTTCTATGTCCGTATTTTGTTTTTATCGACACCTCTCTCTCTCTCTCTAAGCATGTGGACATGTTTTCGGTTTTGGTTTTCGCTTGAGGACAAGCGAGGTCTAATCGGGGAGTTGATACGTCCATTTTGCATCATGTTTACCTACTATTATTTATAATGTTTTTATGCATAATAATGCTTTTTGGACTAATGCTAATGCCTTTTCTCTCATAATATGCAAGGTTCACATAAAGAGGGAGAATATAGACATCTGGAAATCTGGACCTGAAAAAGCTACATAAGGCTACCTATTTTGCACAACTCCAAATGAGCTGAAACTTTACGGAGATTTTTATGGAATATATAAGAAATAATGGAGCAAATAAGTACCAGAGGGGGCCCACCAGGTGGCACAACCCACCTAGGCGTGCCAGGAAGCCCAGGCTCGCCCTGGTGGGTTGTTCCCTCCTCAGCCCACCTCTGGTGTTCCTCTTCTAGTATATAAGTCATTTTGACCTAGAAAAAATAAGGGGAGGACTTTAGGATGAAGCGTCGCCGTCTCGAGGCAGAACTTGGGCAGGAGCACTTTTGCCCTCCGGTGGAGCGAGTCCGTCGGGGGAACTTTCCTCCCGAAGGGGGGAAATCATCGTCATCATCATCACCAACAACTCTCCCATCATGGGGAGGGAAATCTCCATCAACATCTTCAACAACACCATCTCCTCTCAAACCCTAGTTCATCTCTTGTGTTCAATCTTTGTACCGGAACTATAGATTGGTACTAGTAGTGTTGATTACATCTTATAGTTGATTACTATATGGTTTATTTGGTGGAAGATTATATGTTCAGATCCATTATGCTATTTAATAACCCTCTGATCTTGAGCATGATTATCATTTGTGAGTAGTTACTTTTGTTCTTGAGGTCACGGGAGAAATCTTGTTGCAAGTAATCATGTGAACTTGATATGTGTTCGATATTTTGATGGTATGTATGTTGTGATTCCCTTAGTGGTGTCATGTGAACATCGACTACATGAAACTTCACCATATTTTGGCCGAAGGGAATGCATTATGGAGTAGTTATTAGATGATGGGTTGTGAGAGTGATAGAAGCTTAAACCCTAGTTTATGCGCTATTCCGTAAGGGGCTAATTTGGATCCAAAAGTTTAATGCTATGGTTATTATTATTAATACTTTTCTTGTAGTTGCGGATGCTTGCGAGGGGGTTAATCATAAGTAAGAGGTTTGTTCAAGTAAGAACAACACCTAAGCACCGGTCCACCAACATATCAAATCATCAAAGTAGCGAACACAAATCAAACCAACATGATGAAAGTGACTAGATGAAATTCCCGTGTACCCTCAAGAATGCCTTGCTTATTATAAGAGACCATTTTGGCCTGTCCTTTGCCTCAAAAGGATTGGGCTACCTTGCTGAACTTTTTTTACCATTACCGTTACTTGCTCGTTACAAATTATCTTGCTATCAAACTACTCGTTACTTATAATTTCAGTACTTGCAGAGAATACCTTGTTGAAAACCGCTTGTCATTTCCTTCTGCTGCTCGTTGGGTTCTACACTCTTACTTGTCGAAAGGACTACAATTGATCCCCTATACTTGTGGGTCATCATGTAGCAAGGTAGCCCAATCCTTTTTTGTAGCATAGGACAGGCCGGAACAATCTCTTATAATAGGTAAAATGTTCTCGAGGACACATGGGAATTTCATCTAGTCACATTCATCATGTTGGTTTGATTCGCGTTCGCTACTTTCATAACTTGATATGTGGGTGGACTGGTGCTTGGGTGTTGTTCTTACTTTAACAAGCCTCCCACTTATGATTAACCCCTCTCGCAAGCATCTGCAACTATGAAAGAAGAATTAAGATAAAATCTAACCATAGCATTAAACATATGGATCCAAATCAGCACCTTATGGAATAGCGCATAAACTAGGGTTCAAGTTTCTGTCACTCTAGCAACCCATCATATAATAATTACTCCACAATGCATTCCCTTAGGCCCAAATATGGTGAAGTGTCATGTAGTCGACGTTCACATAACACTACTAAGGGAATCACAACATACATATCATCAAAATATCGAACGAATGCCAAATTCACATGATTACTTATGACAAGACTTCTCCCATGTCCTCAGGGATATTAAATAGTATAATAGATCTGAACATATGATCTTCCACCAAATAAACCAACTAGCATCAACGACGAGATGTAATCAACACTACTAGCAACCCACAGGTATTAATATGAGGTTTTGATACAAAGATTGAATACAAGAGATGAACTAGGGTTTGAGATAAGATGGTGCTGGTAAAGATATTAATGAAGATTGGTCCTCCCACGATGAGAGGGTTGTTGGTGATGACGATGGCTTCAATTTTCCTCTCTCGGAGGAAAGTTTCCCCGGCGAAATCGCTCCGCCAGCGAGCAAAAGTGCTCTTGCCCCAGTTCCGCCTCAAGGCGGAGGCGCTCCGTCCCGAAAGTCCTCTCCTTATTTTTTCTAGGGTAAATGGCCTCATATACCAAAAGATATGGCATCGGAGGTTGGCGAGGGAGCCCACCACCCACCAGGGTGCGCCTGGTGGGGTAGGCGCGCCCTAGTGCCTTGTGGGCACCTGGTGGCCCCCTCTAGTACTTCTTTGCTCTAGTATTTTTTATTTATTCCAAAATAAATCTCTGTAAAATTTCAGCTCATTTGAAGATGTGCAAAATAGGTATCTTTAACATAGCTTTTCTAGGTCCAGAATTCTAGTTGTCGGCAATCTCCCTCTTTGTTGAAACATTGCATATTATGAGAGAAAAGGCATTAGAATTGCTCCACCAAGTGTTATATTGCTTGAAAACACTATAAATAACACTAGGAAAACATGATGCCAAATGGACGTATTAGTGGTGTCGACCCTGGCTCGGTGACTGATGTCGGGCTTTACCTGCCATGGTTTTGACATCATGAAGTGTGTGGTTGGCACTATCTCGGGGTTTGGAGACTAGGCGGTGGCCCTAGAAGGTGGTTTGCATGATGAGTTCTCCCCCAGGCTCCATGGCGATGGTGGTGGCTATGTCTCTTCGCTGTGTGGGTGGCGAGAGAGTTAGCCGTGGGTGATTCGGGCGCACCCAAGTTTTCAAGGCTCCCCAATCTGGATCTAGGGATCTGTGCTCATCAAGCTTGCCCGGGTGGCCTACCGGCATTGAGGAGCAGCCGGGTGAAAAGTCCACCTTTGTCGGCAATGATGGCAACACTCGCGAGCGCCGCTTTCTTCTTGAAGATGTCGTTGTGGTGCTCCTCTCCATGTACGGGCTCTAGGTGAAAACCTATGTCTGTTCTGGACTCGGCAGCAGC
Organism: Triticum aestivum; assembly: GCF_018294505.1. Lineage (NCBI taxonomy): Eukaryota > Viridiplantae > Streptophyta > Magnoliopsida > Poales > Poaceae > Triticum > Triticum aestivum. The sequence goes on from NC_057807.1 coordinate 509,651,408, forward strand.
TACTCTTTTTGTCGTTTTCCCTCCTGAGGGCATTATCATGGAACGTAGGTGTACTAGGGCGTAGTGTGGCATTGTCATCATTTATTCCTTTGTGTTTTTTTGGTTCTGTAGTCGCGAGCGTTATGCGTGATCCGGTTATCCTAGAATCGGCTTTGTAAGAGGGATGCCCCTCCATTTTGTATCATCTAGTCGTGTACCGTGTTTGCCTGTTGCTTTATATATAAAGCGGGACAAAAGCGTGTTTCGGGGTACGGGAGTACTCTAGCTCATACATGATCGATGCCTTAAAAGTGTTGCTCTTTGTCTTCAGAAGGTTTTTTTTTGCGATTATGTCTTAAGAAGGTGGGAGAGCCACAAGCACACATAGGGCCGGGGTGTTAGAGAATGGTTAGTAATACAGTCAACTGTTGGCTATATGAAGTTGGCATGTCATACATAGTCACCACATGTAGTCAGTTATACAACAAAGTTAGATATAATGTTGGTTATAAAAGTAGTACTCCCCTCATCCATATATATAGGGCCTAGTGCGTTCTACGAGATTGTCTATGACTATTGATAATACTAATAGTATATGTGATTTATAATGTGAAAATTATATCATTAGAAGGTCATTTCACATACAAATTTGACGGTATGCTTTGTGCAACTTCCATGTCATATATTATTGCTCTAACATGTGGTCGAAGTTAGCCTTGAAAAACACATTAGGACCATATAGATGGATAGAGGGAGTACTTTTTTTCACCTTCTCTCCATCTCTTTTTTATATTTATAGTGCATCTATTTAGGAATGCGTGTAAAGTTTGGCTCTTGCATGAGAGTCCATTCTCTTTAAAAAAATTATGTCTCTTTCCTCCATATAAGCAAAATTGTCAATTAAGCGGGCTTTGCTCTTACATGGGCTTGGGCCCTTGGTCAGGGGATGCGGCCTGGTCACGAACCATGTATAAAAGAAGACATTGTTTATCAAAATTAATGTATTTATTTCATAGAGAAGCCGTGGCTATATAAAAAAGATATTGTATTAATTTTTTGCATCTAATGCATTAAGTTGGCAATAGGTGCTATTGACACAGAAGATGTTGTTCCGACAATCCAGGATTTAATTGACAATCAAAATATTGATAGAAAATATTATTTATTTACCATTAATTTTATGCCATAAAAAGATCCCCAGTATGCATCTATATAACTCGGTGAAAGAAACAATGCAATGCACAAAAAAATATAAGAAGATCAACTGGGCATAAAACAAAGCATTAGCGGGGCTCTCAAAATGGCAATCTCAAAGAAGAAGACAAGCGCCCTGATTTTGATGGCCCTCATAGTCATGGCCACTGTCCTCTCCTCATGCAACGCAAACAATGAGGTTATGTTACATCCATCCCTTTTCTCACCCCATGAAGACAACTTCATGCGCATTCTATAATAGTGAACTCCCCATAAAATTTATATATATCTAGTATTGGGGAAACATAAGATGGTGAATAACCTTCCACAAAATTGGCCTCACAATGTGTGTTTTTGTGTTTGCGGATACAGATAGATGCTCTCCCCCTACCCGATAAATGCTACAGCACGGGACTCCCTAACTGCACAAAGGAGGCGTGCAAGAAACTTTGCAACAGCCCAGGGGGGTATTGCAGGCTCGCATCCGACTGTTGTTGCCCTGTTTCCTAAATGGGGCTGAAATGATACAAAGATGCCATGAATAATTCAATGCATGTATGGATTATATATGTTAGTTCTAGCATATCGATATAAATCCTTTTTATCATCTTCAGAATTTACAAATGAAAAAAGCTTGTTGTTTCTTTAGTTCTGCAATGGCTGGTGTTGATCACGAATTAGAGTTATAACCTACCTAAATACAACATGTGAAACAAAATGAAAACATGAAAAAAATCTAAACCATCTCGGAGATGAATTTCAGAAGGAAAAAACACATGTGATCGCTATAAACACCTAAATAACCCAACAATTTTCTCACATGACATTCCAACCTATTAATGATAGCTTCCTCTTTTATCATGACAGTCAACCATCAAGGTACACCAAATCTGAATGCTGCAAGATGTTATATTTTCGTTCACTAAATGGATTTACAAAATGTGGTAATGTAAATTAGCATTCTTAAACAATCAAAGTTGCAAACCTTTGAAAATTAAAAAAATCTTCTACAGGTCAATTGATCAATTGAAGCAAATCCAAGGGTAGCAGTTTGCAATATATTGCAGACTACTCTGCTCGCCTATGTTTTGGTGGCCCCATTTAAAGATCATATACACTACTGTTGAGACTCAGCATGTGACAGTGACTCTTTATCGGAAAAAAACATGTGACAATGACTATTTCTGTTTCAATTAAATTTTGTGCAAGTGTAAAAAATAAAAATAAAACAATGGAATTTGTGCTCAGAACATGCGATCAATTTATGTATTATGCCCGGGGTTTTGCCCAAATCATGCAGTGACTATCTTGGGGGAACGATTGCTTAGACAAATGGGACGGGTCGGTGTTTGTGTCCTACTTTAAAAAGAGGAAAAAGTTATGTCGTTCGTTCGGCCTTGGTCCAATCTTATCTATGGGACCCCTTCCTCCCATCTTTGATTTTTTCTTCATCGGTTTCTCCAGAAAACCGCTTCAACTAACCCACCTTTTATTCTGTTACCAAATAAGCTTATATTCTCTTTGATAGCCAATAAGTACTTGCCAAATAAGTGTTTATCAAATAAAAGTCTACTTTTACACAATCACATTAACATAAGCAGCTAAATCATGGGCCTACTCATATTACGTTAGCGACGTTCCCAGGGAAAATCTGAAACTCTGTTTCTCGTACGTCCGATCTCAAACGAGCGCACCACATCGGAAGTGGGATGGAACCAAGCTACTTAAACATGACTTTGCAGAAGACCCCATATACCTCACAATTCTAACCGGCGGCTCCTCAAACTTCTCAGTTTGTATTCCCCACGAGACAACGAAAACTATAATAAACTAAAGAAAACATAGGGTAGAGATCCTAAAATCTAAACAAGTGACAATGTTCACTACTGTAAAAACAGACCCACCTGGCATCTATACAACAGTTCTATACTTGCATAAGAGTAAATCTGAAACACTTGGACGCAGACTATCTGCTCCCGAGCTCAAATGCCCTCTTATGAACAAATAAATAAAAAATAGTAAGATAATCAAAATATTCTGTTTTTTTGGCAAACTTTGACAAATGTTCCGTGTGCTTATGAAAAATTATCATGAAATGACATTTGTGGAAGTCAGGGAGAAAAAAGATGCTCCAAAAATACTACTCTAATTTTGAAAGCATTTTGGAGTGTGGATTTTGTTTTTCTTTTCTTTTGCCATGATTTCCAGGAATGTCATATTGAGATGAAATTTGTTAAGCATTGAGAACATTTGTCAAAGTTTTCTACAAAGAAATCATTTTTTTGTTTTACTGTTCATCCTGAGCCCATTTGAGCTCGGGAGCAGAAAGGGACTTTCAGAGACACTTCTATAACATGCACGCACACTTGCTTCCCTTTTAGATGTTGATGAATAGTTGTTGCACGCCAGTTATTATTTCATTGGTGGAAGTACAACCTCTTTATCTTAATATAAGATGTTTTGGCAGTTCAAATTGAACTACCTTTGTATCTCTCTTAATATAAGGTACAGAGATAAAAGCAATGATCAGTACGTACCCATCTGCGAACTGATGGTGCATATAACAAGAAAACTAAACAACGATAACTACAAACTAGGATACACTCAGTCGTGAAGTCACAAGTTACAACCGTTAACATTGCTCACTGCATCCATCAAGTGTGCTTGTCAGGTAACATCCTGTCAAGGTTTAACACCACTAATCTCAACGAGCAAGCAAGTGCATACTACTACTATCCAAGATACACAAAGAAACCCCAATTACATCAACTCAAGGCTCAACACTGATCTAGGACTGCATGGCGGACGTCATCCCATCTGCTTCCCGGCACTAAACATAGTACGGCTCTGAAACTCCATCAACAAAATGGGAATGAGTTAAGGAACCCAATATTGGCATAGCAAAATGAAGACTACACTATGCAAAGTAAATAACTGGATCTAACATAATTAATGCATATAATATATAATACTCCCTTCGTAAACTAACATAAGAGCGTTTTGATCACTACTTTAGTAATCTAAACACTCTTATATTAGTTTACAAAGGGAGTAGTAATTTTATACAATTGATAGATAACGGGAATCAAATTACAGAAGCTTGAAGGAGATACGCAAGCTGGAGAAGTTCTCTGCTTTTGAGCTCAAAGTGAAGAAGCTGGTTGCACCGTTCATCATGGAGCAGAAGCACTATTTCAAAAACTAGAACTGTTCCATGGATAATTACTAGCAGTACTATTTCAAAATCAACCATATTCTTAAAATTTCATACCTAATAGTATTGTAGTGCGGTTACGTTGTTATCCTTTTTTCCGCTGGTTGCTACCGATGTTGAAAAAGAGTGGAGTTCATGTTATCTCATATAACCTATCAAACCATAATGGATAAGTAGCTACTCCATTTGATACACTCCTAGCATTGGGTATGTCATAGCAGTTTTTGTACTGTTCATGAAACAATATTGTCAACTTTTTTTTTGTCGAAGCTTACCGTGAAAGAATGAACTGCAAAAAATGTTTTTAGTCATAGTACTTCCTGTGTTATGGAAGTGTCAATCGCCTCATGTCTTCATGGTGACAACTACAATGGAAGCTATAAAGATATTTTGAGTTACTTTTGTTTTCAAGCATCAACTAGGTACCACATGCAGGGGTCTTCATGGTTATAGCTATAAAGATATTTGCTTCTTGCACGACCAATATAACTCCAGAATCCATTGTAACTTGTCATTTTCAGCACCTTATAAGGTAATCTTAAGTTGTCATCATGAAGACACCACTATTTTTATTCACTTACAGTTTTTTTACTTGAGTTTTGTCATCTCACAGGAATGATAGAAATAGAGGGTTCATGATCAAAAAAGAAGGTAGGATCAAAGGGTAGATGAAGTAGAGGCATAAAACTGCCATTTATCATTGTTTTCGTTCAGTAGGATTGCTTTTGAGGTAATATATGAGACTACCAAGTGGTGTCTCAAATGAATTTGCATATAGTTATACTTAGATCTTATCTGCAAAATCTACTCAGGAATAAGTGAATGAGATTAGAAGGGATCAAGTACTTTTGTACAGACTTGTTCATTTGAAGTACATTTCACTATAGCTATTATGCACTTCTGTTTACTTTTCTTGTACAGGTACATCTTAAGGTGAGTACCTTCTAGACAAACCAAAACGAATGAAGCCGTTCACATCTTTTGATGTTAAAATTCATACTTTTGAAGATATCGTAGTAACTTGCGTCTGAGCTGTGCATGGTATGTCTGAAGAAAAAGTTCCGCTAGCACATATTTTATGGTATTGGAGAAAAGGAAAATTCACTTATAGAGTGTTTTCCAGTTTTACATAATTCACGAGTTGTTCACATGAAATCTGAATATTATTTTTCTTTTGTTTGACAGCGAGTGCTACTGAACATGCCAAGGAGGGTCATGTACTGATTCAACTTCTTTGGCTAGGAGAAGAATAGTGTATTCATTATCTATACATAGACGATGGGCGGTAGGTATGTCTACATCGACATTATATGTTATACCATCCCAGTCTAAGAGAATAGCAATATAGGCACTACTTTTAATGTGGCTTTACAGACCTATAATTTAAACTCTCAAGCAAATTGTCTTCGCAATTTGGGTTATACAAGATTGTTGTCAGACCATTATAATATGTAAGTTCCCGTTGCAAAGCATAGGCAATTAACTAGTAGAGATGAAAAGGGATATCTCAAAACCTTTGTGCGTGGAATTACTCTCCATTTAAAGGCGGGGGAAGGGGGAAGAGGGGAGTGGGGATGAGGAAGACATAAAGGATATTAATTGGGAAAATGAAGAGGAGGTAGACAGGGAGAATGTTGATAATAATATTTAAAAAAAGATGGTGCTATTTCCAGTACGAGCACTTGCCCAATTTCTGCTACATGTGCGGCCTGATTGGGCATGTTGACTGTAGTTGTAGCATAAAACTCAAGAAGGGACATAAACAAGTCTTTGGAAGAAATATGTATGCTCTAGGACCCTTGAAGGGTACTGGTGAAGAGTTCATGGAAAGAGGGGGAGAAGGAAGGAACTCCAGGAATGGACAATGGCGTTTCAGCAACTCAGGCAGCAGGCCAGTGAGTGAGTCAGGCTCGTGGAGAAAATCTGATGGTAGAGCAGGAGCGACAGATGGTTCTTTCCAAAGATCTCTTCTGTCCCTAGGTGGAAGCCTCCTAATGGTGATAGTATTAAGATCAATATTGATGGTTCTTTTCATGTTGATAACAATTGTGGTGGATGAGGTGATGTTTTGCATTCCAAAAAGAAAAGGTTTACATTCAAAATGCAATGAAAAGGAAGGACATAAACATCACTAACCACATCTCTTGTAGACTACCGCTGGAATCTGTGTCACATACCTTGCTTCTGCAAATCCTAAGCGCTGTTCATGAACACCGGCTTCATTGCCCACGCAGTCAGTTGTGACACCTTGATGTCTGCCTTGACGTTGTTCAAGACGTGAAGGCGCGCCTCATCACGGCGGGCAAGCATCCGGTAGACACGAGAGAGGATGCAGGTCCTCCCTCCTGCCCCAAAGCTCTCAACGACTGACCCGTCAATCTGCGAAGGAAATGGAGAGGAAAAGTAAGAGAAAACACTTTCTAAACTTGTATAGCATGAGGACCTGTTGAATGGTAGCATATCAAGCTTCTAAGGGATATCTTGCCCTTTGTGATGTCAGTATCAACAAAACCTGCGAAGGTCGGCTTGTACAGGTTCTGGCTCAGAGATGACCTGAACCAGACAAAGAAGCCCAATGTCAAATCAGCGCTAGCAAATTTGTGTATGTTACATGCATGAGATGATGAATTTAAGGGATGAATGAGAATCAGGAGATGACATTAGAAGGTGGGGTCGGAGCACATCAGGACCACCAGCTTCGTGCTGTTGATGTTATGTGCGGCCTTGAAGTGAACACCCGGAAGAAGACCACTGTTCTATCCTCCATCTTGGAGGAGGCGAGCACCCACAGGCCAAAGGGTCCCACACCACCTTCCACATCCGCGCCCCTCACGCCGCACAACTTCTGGGCGTCGTTGGCTAGCGCTGGGTCCAGTGCCTCCACTCCCTCCAGGCACGGTGATACGTCTCCAACGTATCTATAATTTATGAAGCATTCATGCTATTTTATTATCTGTTTTGAATGATTATGGGCTTTATTATACACTTTTATATTACTTTTGGGACTAACCTATTAACCGGAGGCCCAGCCCATATTGTTGTTTTATTGCCTATTTCAGTATTTCGAAGAAAAGGAATATCAAACGGAGTCCAAACAGAATGAAACTTTCGGCAACGTCATTTTTTGGAAGATTATCATCCTGGAGACTTGGAGTCCACGTCAGAAGATACTCTAGGAGCCCAGGAGATAGGGGGCGCCCCCGCCCCCCTACTGGGCGCGCCCCCTGCCTCGTGGACCCCTCGAGCACCCCCCCGACCTACTTCTTTCGCCTATATAAGCCTACGTACCCTAAAACCATTGAATATCAAGATAGATCGGGAGTTCCGTCGCCGCAAGCCTCTGTAGCCACCAAAAACCTCTCGGGAGCCCTTCCTGGCACCCTACAGGAGGGAGGATCCTTCACCTGTGGCCATCTTCATCATCCCGGCGCTATCCATGACGAGGAGGGAGTAGTTCACCCTCGAGGCTGAGGGTATGTACCAGTAGCTATGTGTTTGATCTCTCTCTCTCATGTTCTCTCTCGTGTTCCCTCTATGGCACGATCTTGATGTATCCCGAGCTTTGATATTGTAGATGGATCTTATGATGTTTCTCCCCCTCTACTCTCTTGGATGAATTGAGTTGAAGTTATCTTATCGGATTGAGTCTTTTATGAGAACACTTGATGTATGTCTTGTCGTGCTTATCTGTGGTGACAATGGGATATCATGTGCCACTTGATGTATGTTTTGGTGACCAACTTGCGGGTTCCTCCCACGAACCTATGCATAAGGGTTGGCACACGTTCTTGACTCTTCGGTAGAAACTTTGGGGCACTCTTTGAAGTACTTTGTGTTGGTTGAATAGATGAATCTGAGATTGTGTGATGCATATCATATAATCATGCCCACGAATACTTGAGGTGACAATGGAGTATCTAGGTGACATTAGGGTTTTTGTTGATTTGTGTCTTAAGGTGTTATTCTAGTACGAACACTTGAATAGATTGATATGAAAGAATAACTTTGAGGTGGTTTAGTACCCTACCATAATCTCTTCGTTTGTTCTCTGCTATTAGTGTCTTTGGTGTGACTCTTTGTTGCATGTTGAGGGATTGTTATATGATCTATCTATGTTATTATTGTTGAGAGAACTTGCACTAGTGAAAGTATGAACCCTAGGCCTTGTTTCCTATCATTGCAATACCGTTTACGCTCACTTTTATCGCTTACTACCTTGCTGTTTTTATAATTTCAGATTACAAATATCTTTATCTACCATCCATATTGCACTTGTATCACCATCTCTTCGCCGAACTAGTGCACCTATACAATTTACCATTGTATTTGGTGTGTTGGGGACACAAGAGACTCTTTGTTATTTGGTTGCAGGGTTGCTTGAGAGAGACCATCTTCATCCTACGCCTCCCACGGATTGATAAACCTTAGGTCATCCACTTGAGGGAAATTTGCTACTGTCCTACAAACCTGTGCACTTGCAGGCCCAACAACGTCTACAAGAAGAAGGTTGTGTAGTAGACATCAAGCTCTTTTCTGGCGCTGTTGCCAAGGAGGTGAGTGCTTGAAGTATATCTTTAGATCTCGCAATCGAATCTTTTTGTTTCTTGTTTTATCACTAGTTTAGTTTATAAAAGAAAACTACAAAAAAATGGAGTTGAGTTTGTCTCATACGCTTCATCTTTTTAATATCTTTCGTGAGAATGTTGGTAAGGAAAATTGTGCTCAAGTGCTAGAAGAAGAAATCTATAAAATGCTTGACACTAAATCTTTAAATGATGAGCGTGATTGCAATGTTGTTAGTATGAATTCCTTGAATATCCCTGATGCTAATGATATGCAAAGCCACAATCTTGGGGGAGCTACGTTTAATGAAGATGATATTTTTAGCATCCCAAGTTTTGATATGCAAAGTTGTTATGATGATAGCATGCCTTGTACCTATGATGATTACATTGATGAAAGTGGGTTTGGAAGAGTGTCAGCTTTACGAAGTAGTGATCCCACTATTTTGGAGGATGTTGAATCTTATAATATTTATGAAAGTGAATTTGGAAGAGTGTCAACTTTATTTAGTGATGATTCCACTATTTTTGAAGAGGTTCCAATTGATTATGAGAACAAAGTTGCTATCTATGATGATTATTGTGATGACTTGTATGCTTTTAAGAATAATGATATCCATGAAACTTGTCATCATGATTTTAGTTTTCAATTGGATTATGCCTCACATGATAGTTATTTTGTTGAGTTTGCTCCCACTATTATTCATGAGAAGAAATTTGCTTATGTGGAGAGTAGTAAATTTTCTATGCTAGTAGATCATGAAAAGAATGATTTAGGTGCTGGTTATATTGTTGAATTCATTCATGATGCTACTGATAATTATTATGAGGGAGGAATATATGCTTGTAGGAATTGCAATAATGTCAAGTTTCCTCTTTATGTGTTGAAAATCTTGAAGCTATGCTTGTTTTACCTTCCTACGCTAGTTGATTATTGTTCCCATAAGTTGTTTGCTCACAAAATCCCTATGCATAGGAAGTGGGTTAGGCTTAAATGTGCTAGTCATATGCTTCTTGATGCTCCTGTTATATTTCAATTCCTATCTTTTATGTGAGCATCATTGCCATCATCATGCCTAGCTAAAAATGCATTAAAGAAAAGCGCTTGTTGGGAGACAACCCAATATTTATCCTTACTGTTTTTGTGTGTCCACATGATTATTCTACTGTATTAATCATGTTTTATAGCTTTTGTTTCAATAAAGTGCCAAGTAGAGCCTTTGGGAAGACTTGGGTGAAGTCTATGTGATCTTGCTGTGAAAAACAGAAACTTTTGCGCTCACGAGATTAGCTGCCATTATTTACTGGAGAGTGATTTTAGGTTGATTATTTTTGCAGATGATTAATAGACAAATTACTCAGGTCCAGCAATTTATTTCAGAATTGTTTGAGTTCCATAAGTATACGTTTGATACAGATTACTACAGACTGTTCTGTTTTTGACAGATTATGTTTTCATTGTGTTGTTTGCTTATTTTGATGAATCTATGAGTAGTATCGGAGGGTATGAACCATAGAGAAGTTACAATACAGTAGATATTACACCAATATGAATTTATAATGAGTTCATTACAGTACCTAAGTGGTGGTTTTATTTTCTTATACTAACGGAGCTTACGAGTTTTGTGTTGAGTTTTGTGTGGTTGAAGTTTTCAAGTTTTGAGTAAAGATTCGATGGACTATGGAATAAGGAGTGGAAAGAGCCTATGCTTGGGTATGCCCAAGGCATCCCAAGGTAATATTCAAGGACAACCAAGCAACTAAGCTTGGGGATGCCCCGGATGGCATCCCCTCTTTCGTCTTCGTTCATCGGTAACTTTACTTGGAGCTATATTTTTATTCGCCACATGCTATGTGTTTTGCTTGGATCATAATTTTCTTGTATTAGTTATTGATTGCTGTTAGTTAGAATAATGTTTTGCATCTATATTTTCAATAAAAAAGTCAAGGATAGCCTTTACCATGCTTATTTTGCTAGTATACATGTTGCTGTTTGAAAACAGAAAGTTTACCGCTGTTGCAAAAATTCCCTAAAAAAGTCAGAGAATGGTATAATGTTGAATCTTTTTGCATATTGAGCTCTGATAAATTTATTATGGTGCTAATTTTCTCTCATAATTTTTGGAGTTAGGTAACTATTGATACTCTTGCATTCTTTACAGACTGTACTGTTTTGGCAGATTGCTGTTATGTTTGCATTGTTTGCGTATGTTTGCTTGTTTAATGATTCTATTTGAGGATAGGAGTATTAAATATGCAGAGGCATTTAGTATTCAATATTGAATAATAATTTTAGTGATTTGTTATAGTAGAAAATGATAAGGTTTTGCATTGGTTTATACTAACCCATCTCACGAGTTCTTGTTGAGTTTGTTGTGAATGAAGCTTTTGATAAAAAGAGAAACCATGATATGAGAGGAATTAAGGAGACACAAAAGTTCAAGCTTGGGGATGCCCAAGGCACCCCAAGATAATATTTCAAGAAGTCTCAAGCATCTAAGCTTGGGGATGCCCCGGTAGGCATCCCACCTTTCTTCTTCAACAATCATCGGTTAGTATCGGTTGAGCCTAAGTTTTTGCTTCTTCACATGAGTTGTTCTATCCTTGCAATGTCATTTTATTTTGTTTTTCTTGCTGCTTGAATACAATACCAAGATCTGAAATTCTTAATTGAGAGAGAGTCTTCACATAGTTGCATAATTATTTAGCTACTCATTGATCTTCACTTATATTTTTTGGAGTAGTTTGTCATTTACTTGTGTGCTTCACTTATATCCTATGAGTAAATGGTTGAATGAGTTGAATGTCATAAATCTGAAATTATATATGTCTCTTTTGCTTATCCCATGGGGAGTAATGACTTCACATCTAAGAAGTAGAGGTTGTAAATTTATTGACGGTTAGCAAGCATTGTATTGGTCATTTGAACAATTCATGAAAGAATATTGAAGGAAGAGAGATTTCACATGTAAATATACTATATTGGACATCTTTTATAATTGTGAGCACTCATTAAGTATGACATGCTAAAGAGTTGATGTTGGACAAGGAAGACAACGTAATGGGTTATGTTTTCTCACATCTCAGTTAAAGTATATTGTCATGGATCATTCAAACATGTTGAGCTTGCCTTTCCCCCTCATGCTAGCCAAAATTCCTTGCACCAAGTAGAGATACTACTTGTGCTTCCAAATATCCTTAAACCCAGTTTTTGCCATGAGGGTCCACCATACCTACCTATGGATTGAGTAAGATCCTTCAAGTAAGTTGTCATCGATGCATGCAATAAAAATTGCTCTATAAATATACATGACTTATTAGTGTGAAGAAAATAAGCTTTATACGATCTTGTTATGGAAGCAATAAAAGCGACGGACTGCATAATAAAGGTCCATATACAAGGGGCAATATAAAGTGACGTTCTTTCGCATTAAGATTTTTTGTATCCAACCCTAAAAACGCATGACAACCTCTGCTTCCCTCTACGAAGGGCCTATATTTTACTTTATGCAAGAGTCAAGGTGATCTTCACCTTTCCCTTTTTCATTTTATCCTTTGGCAAGCACTTTGTGGTGGGGTGATCCTGATATATATATCCAATTGGATGTACGTTAGCATGAACTATTATTGTTGACATCACCCAAAGGTGAATACGTTTGGAGGCAACATTATAAGCCCCAATCTTTCTTTGTGTCTGATTAAAACTTCATAACCACAAGTATTGCGTGAGTGTTAGCAATTGTAGAAGACTATATGATAGTTGAGTATGTGAAGTTTGCTAAATCAAAGTTCTGACATAGACTCTTCCTGAAAGTAAGATGAATTGCAATTGTTTGATGACTAAGAATGAAGTTTGCTAGTTTTCAAGAAAGTTTATGGTCTATGCTTTAACATGTGAATTGCTTGTTACTAGTTCGTGAAAAGTTTTATGAGATGAACTACTGTTATGACATATAATGATGCTAGTAAAGGTGATTGAAATTACCATTGATCAAACTTGTGCACCTCTAGCATTCACACTTCATAAATTCTTTCTTTAGCATTTACCTACTCGAGGACGAGTAGGAATTAAGCTTGGGGATGCTGATATGTCTCCAACGTATCTATAATTTATGAAGCATTCATGCTATTTTATTACCTGTTTTGAATGATTATGGGCTTTATTATTCACTTTTATATTACTTTTGGGACTAACCTATTAACTGGAGGCCCAGCCCATATTGCTGTTTTATTGCCTGTTTCAGTATTTCGAAGAAAAAGAATATCAAACGGAGTCCAAACGGAATGAAACCTTCGGCAACGTGATTTTTTGGAAGATTATCATCCTGGAGACTTGGAGTCCATGTCAGAAGATACTCGAGGAGCCCAGGAGATAGGGGGCGTGCCGCCCCCCCTACTGGGTGCGCCCCCCTGTCTCGTGGACCCCTCGAGCACCCATCGACCGACTTCTTTCGCCTATATAAGCCTACGTACCCTAAAACCATTGAATATCAAGATAGATCGGGAGTTCCGCCGCCGCAAGCCTCTGTAGCCACCAAAAACCTCTCGGGAGCCCTTCCCGGCACCCTGCCGGAGGGGGGATCCTTCATTGGTGGCCATCTTCATCATGTCGGCACTATCCATGACGAGGAGGGAGTAGTTCACCCTCGAGGTTGAGGGTATGTACCAGTAGCTATGTGTTTGATCTCTCTCTCTCGTGTTCTCTCTCGTGTTCCCTCTATGGCACGATCTTGATGTATCCTGAGCTTTGCTATTGTAGTTGGATCTTATGATGTTTCTCCCCCTCTACTCTCTTGTGATGAATTGAGTTTTCCCTTTGAAGTTATCTTATCGGATTGAGTCTTTTATGAGAACACTTGATGTATGTATTGTCGTGCTTATCTGTGGTGACAATGGGATATTACGTGCCACTTGATGTATGTTTTGGTGACCAACTTGCGGGTTCCACCCATGAACCTATGCATAGGGGTTGGCACACGTTCTTGACTCTCCGGTAGAAAATTTGGGGCACTCTTTGAAGTACTTTGTGTTGGTTGAATAGATGAATCTGAGATTGTGTGATGCATATCGTATAATCATGCCCACGGATACTTGAGGTGACAATGGAGTGTCTAGGTGACATTAGGGTTTTGGTTGATTTGTGTCTTAAGGTGTTATTCTAGTACGAACTCTTGAATAGATTGATCCAAAAGAATAACTTTGAGGTGGTTTCGTACCCTACCATAGTCTCTTCGTTTGTTCTCCGCTATTAGTGTCTTTGGAGTGACTCTTTGTTGCATGTTGAGGGATTGTCATATGACCTATCTATGTTATTATTGTTGAGAGAAATTGCACTAGTGAAAGTATGAACCCTAGGCCTTGTTTCCTATCATTGCAATATTGTTTACGCTTACTTTTATCGCTTGCTACCTTGCTGTTTTTATAATTTCAGATTACGAAAACCTTTATCTACTATCTATTTTGCACTTGTATTACCATCTCTTCACCGAACTAGTGCACCTATACAATTTACCATTGTATTGGGTGTGTTGGGGACACAAGAGACTCTTTGTTATTTGGTTGCAGGGTTGTTTGAGAGAGACCATCTTCATCCTACGCCTCCTACGGATTGATAAACCTTAGGTCATCCACTTGAGGGGAATTTGCTACTGTCCTACAAACTTGTGCACTTGCAGGCCCAACAACGTCTACAAGAAGAAGGTTGTGTAGTAGACATCACTCGGTACCTCAAAGTTCACCTCAATGTCAGCCTGACAAACCAAGTGCATGCACAAGTTAGTTGGTTATTAATTAATCATGAACTGATCACCACACTTACAGAAGTATTTGTGACTTTGCGTTAAGCAATCTTTGAAAATTAGGTTGCATAAGTACAGTTGGAGTCTTATTCTGTTTAGTTAATAATAAGAATTACAAAAGGGAACAATATGTTGGTCAAATGTATCTGGGTTAAGCAATCTAATCACATCAGTTTAGTTGGAACCTTGGAGGTGTGCATGCAAGGTCAATATGTACAGGACGGCAAGTCTTTATTCTTTTTAGTTAATTGATCTTATTCTTGTTAGTTAATGGAGCAGAATGCATGACTGCAGAGTTGAGATTAGAGTAGAGGACAGATGTAGTGAAATCTGCAGAGTACAAACAGATGGACTCAGAAAAGAGATACCTGTGGAGCACGGAGTAGAGTAGAGTAGAGTAGAGTGAAAAGTTAGCAAATTGGCGGAGCGAGTGATCGGCGTACACAATCCCTAGCGAATCCTCGTCTCACTGCCGTCGGCTGGCTTAGCCACGGTGGACAGAGCCTAAAGCCGTCACCCACATCGGCTGATGGGAGCCTCCCTCTATGCCCAACCTAGACTCTATAGCTCCTTCCCGCTGGTTTTTACCCCTGTCCTCCTAGCTCCCCTTTGTGAGATGGGTGGGTTTGTATCCATCCAATTCCCGTGGTGTACTAGTGTGGGAACCTTGTTTTCTTCTGTGCCCTCTGAGGCTCTGACTGTAGTGTCAAGTGGGTGGGTGTGGGGGAGGGGGAGGGGAATCTGGGTCTGCTGCTGCGCGTGGGAAGAGGTAGGAAGCAGAGGAAGCTGCTCAGGGGTAGAAGGGGATGGAGTCCATGATGGGACGCCTCAACATCATGGCTGATGAGGTGGATGTGGTAGATATGAATAACGAGGAGACGCTACCGATGAGGTGGTCACTGGTGTGCAAGGTGCTTTTGCCGTCTGTCATCCACATTCAGACAATCAAGGTTGCAGTGAGGCCGGTATGGGGTAACCCGAGAGGGCCGCGACTCAGATCCTTAGGTAACAACCTTTTTGTTGTTGATTTCGCGAGCTTGGGTGAAAGACTATGCTCTTGAGGACTCTCCCTAGATGGTCGGGCAGCACGGGGATGTGGATAATTTTGGAGATGCCTCTGGTAGCTTCCTTTAGGAGAGGGTCTCAGTTCCAGTTGATCAACAACTCCGGAGATGGGTGACAACGACGAAGCAGAGGGCTATGGAAAAGTTTGAGTTGCAATACGAGAAACTTCACTTCTACCTTAGTTGTGGGCTAATTGGGCATGGAGATCTGGAGTGTCATTTTCCTGCGGCTCGGGGCAAACTCCCGTTTGATAGGAAGCTGAGAGCGCCTAATGATCGTAGAAAGAAACTTCAACCTTTCAGCCAGGCTGCTGCAACATCGTCATGGAATAGTGACTACAGAGACCATAGTGGCCGGAAATCCAACCCTGGGTCTGCATCCATCCATACCAACCATGCAGATGAGGGCTCTGGTTTGAAACCGGGTGAGGAGGATGTTACCTCCCTAAACTCGAAAACTCATGGTGGCGCCTGGCTGCTCAAGAGCGTTTAAAATTGCAAAGAAGCTCTTTGATGCTGGAGCGAGGAGGAGTTGAAGATTCAGAAATAACACAAGCTTATGCAAGGAGGGCTGGAAGCTCTCGCAGTTGACAACCCTCACTCTGCCCTAGTCCTTACGCCAGTGCTGAAGGGGGAACACAACAACAATGCTATCATGCTGAATCTTGATAACAAAGGAGAAATGGCAAAAAAGCAGAAGAATGACAAACCTGCAAACAACTCTCATGTGGTGGTGGCTACCAGGGTTCAGCCCCGCCACCATCAATGAATACTTATGTTTTAACTGCCGGGACTGTGGGCGGTCCGAGGAAGTTCACGTCTTCACCATATGCACAACCTTGTGGAAACTCATGACCCAGCTTTGGTCTTTCTTTCGGAGACAAAACTGAATGCTACAAGAGCTCAAGATTTGAAGTGGAGAATTGGGATGCAGAATGCAAAAGCTGTGAGCAGTGTTGGCCTTAGTGGTGGGTTGGCTCTGCTCTGGATGAATGATGTTCATGTGCGGGTTCTAAATCTATCCACTTCGACATTGACGACATGGTGTGTGGTGAAGCCACTAGAGAAAATGAATAGAGATTTACTGGGTTCTATGGTAACCCAAACCGCCAATTCAGAGGGGATAGCTCATGCTTGCCTCAGTTTTTACACCAGTAACATGATGAACCTTGGCTCTATGCAGGGGATTTTAGCGAGACACTTTGTGCTTCTGAAAGGTTTGGGGGTGATGTCACGGAGGAATGGAAAATGGAGGGCTTTAGAGAGGCAACTGATTTCTGCTCTTTCTCTGATCTCAGTTATGCGGGGCCGTGGTATACTTGGGATAATCTGCAATATGGCAACTCAATGTCAAAGTCCGCTTGGACAAGGCTCCTGGGTATGTTAGCTTCCTGGATGGCTTGATGGCACTTCGGTTTCCCATGTTCAAACTATGGAGTCTGACCATTGCGTCATTCTGATCACGTTAAGAAGATCAAACTGGCTTGGAGGTGGATCTTCTGGAAAGCCGTTTACGTACGAGAATATGTGGCGCAGGCATGAACAATATGAGGAAACTGTTAACAAGACTTAATAAGAGGATCTCAGAGTTGTTAGCCCGGGAAGAAGCTACGTCTCGCCAGCACTCTTGGATTCAGTGGTTGAAAGAGGGTGACAGGAACATGGCCTTTTTCCATGCCAAGGCAAAATAACAAGCAAGCAACAACAATATCAGCTCCTTGAAGCGAGATGATGGTTCTTTTCGCACCAGCCAACCAGAATTAGAGTCAATGACAGGTCAGTTTTTCAACGGATTGTTCACTGCTCAAGAAATAGTTGTCCCTGGTGTTGTGACTACATTTGGTCCCCGTAAGGTGACTGCTCCCATGAATGAGGGCCTCTGTGCCCTCTTCCTCGACATGGAAAATGAGAAAACGCTCTTCATGATGAAACATACATGGGGTCAGATCCGGCTAGACTTTAGCAAAAAGGTAGAAAACAACAAAATCAGCCCGCATAGTATGGCATCACATTTACCGAAGGTTGTAGCCTGCGCGTCGATCAAGGTGGAAAATCAAACGGCGGGAAAACTACTTCTTGCACATGGGCCGAGTAGTACACGACATCTCATGTTGTTGCTTGCTCGTGATGAATCACGCACGCAAGGCGATCTGCTACACTGCAGGTTTTCATATGAAGCCAGTAAAATTAATTGGAAGAACCTCCTCATGTGAAGACCAAGCCACCCCTGGAGTAGTAGTACAATTGTAGTAGCAATTAATTGATTTGCATGGGTTGCAAGATTTTATCGTTTGATCAATCATTTGCTACTTTGACTTGACGCCGAGACCGCCGTGATGTTAGACGGCCCCTGTCACGGATTCAAAGGAAGTGGTGCAGACGTGCAGGATGGTGACTCAAACACTTGACGATACCCTATTTATTCCTGGAAATTCCATGGCACCAACTCTCCCCGTGACCGCTTCTTGAGATTGGTGACTTTTTTCTTAAATGGCATCAAACAACATGTTTTCTTATTGTTTTGGAACATACTAATTTGGCGGATATTATCTATCACGGTTTGGAAAATAGAAAATTATGATAGTACTTTCTATGAAGAACGTTGATCACTGTATTGACTAAATAAATCGGAAATACCAAACTTAAATGCTACTATTAAGGAAAAGGAAATATATTATGGATAAAAAATGACTTGCGAATTATTTGGGGCCATTCTATTTTTTTACTGTTCAATATAAGAGTGAATATATTGCATGGAAAATAATGTGCAATCGGAAAAACTTTTTTTGGTGTGGAACATCTCTCGGAAATTATAGATAGTTGGTTTCTTAGTGCCAGTCATAGTTGTCCTAAACTATATGCCAAAATGATTGGAATAATTTTATATACACTTGTCATCATGAGTGGTTATTCAATCAGTCCAATATGGGTTCCTTTTTGCTATGTGGAGGGAGACAAAAAATTCTTTGAGGGAATGATCTGACTAATTATGGTTGACTGCACCTTGAAGAGGAATATATAATTTATGCTAATAGAATTGGCTAAGAGGAAGTGTCTATTATGGAGCGGCACTTATTTATGGATGAAGATGGTTACCACTCCATGGAAAAGGAAATTTGATGAAACTTAATGGTATGCCTATTGCCAATGTTTGTATATATGTTTAACTGCCACCACTTTTTTCTTCAAATAGTTGGATTATGATGTTAATTCATATACATCATTTATTGTTGGAATACCATAGCAAATTTATTTTCATGCAACAATTTCAAAGGAAAATTGATCTACTTTGGATTGGAAATTATGCCATGAAACTCCCTTGCAGAGGAAAACTATTATTGTTATAGGACACTATGTGCAACATCAATGAGAAGGGATTTGATTTATTTTTCTATTTTGGAATCTATTGACTATGTTATACTATTTGGAAAAGGAAAAGTGGAAATATTGTTTAGTACAAATTAGTGCATCATTGAACTTTACACAATTTTCTCTTCTTTTTTGATGGTCCATTGGAGGTTGGCAACCCAAATTTTATTTGATGAAGATAGCTCAATAGATAGGAATATTAATAATGGAAACACATGCCTGGAATCATATTATTTATATCATCCACGACTTGGTGACATATCTTGGAACAGGATCAAGTGGCATATTGATTTATTTTTAATTTTGTACTTTAGTGGGAGGACTATGGTACTTGTAAATCATATGGTGGTTATTTTGATTTATACACCTTTACTGAAGGTGGAAGGAGATAAAAAGCTTCATATCATTATTTATTTTGATATTCTTATGGTATTTCTTTGGACACTCCCACTAGAGGTCATTTTATTATCTCATTCATTGATGGTTGCACTAGATATGGTTATGTTTATACTATGGGAGCCGCTACGCGTCCACAGGTAGATGTCTAGTAAACATCCACCACCTCGACCGCCGTCAGATCTCTGCGCGTGAGCCGTCAGATCTAACTCCTCACATTCGTGTGTCGCCTTCCCGACACATTAATTCCTGAAACAACAACCCAGTTGCAGAAACAACGGTCGCGTTGCAGAAACAATTCCTGAAACAGCGGCCGCGTTGCAAAAACAATTCCTGAAACAACGACTGTGTTGCAGAAACAACCACCATGTTGCAAAAATTTGGAGATTGCAGAAACAATTCCTGAAACAACGGCTACGTTGCAAAAACAATTCCTAAAACAACGGCTGCGTTGCACAAACAACTACCATGTTGCATGCGTCAAGCACATCAGCGCCGACCGCAACAAAGCAGTAGCGCCGCCACTCCAGCTATTGCAGAAGCACGACGATGAGTCGTTCCTCGCCTGAAAAGCAACTTGAAGTGAGGGAGCTGGCGGAGAAAAAGAGCAGGAAGGGTAAGACGGAGGAATCCTACCTCGCCGGCGAACACCGACTGCCGGCGCACAGGGCGGTGGCTGGCTGGCTCGTGTGAGCAGTGGAGTTGTAGAAGCTTGAGGTGGTGGCCGCCATGGCATGCTGCAAGAGTTGGGAAAAAAGAGCCGACTGGGAAGGAGATAAGGAAAGAAGGATGTAGCGGTGCAATGGGTCCACATGGACACGCGTCACGTGCTGGAGGCGGTGGACGCCCAGCATTGGATCCGCCGGATGATGGTAAGAGTTTGCCTTATACTATTTGAAAATACAAGTCAGAATGTTTTATTTTGCTTGTCATATTATGTATTGAAGTGGGAAATCAGTTGATTAAAAGATCCTAAAGTTTTGACAATTGATTGGTGGGGGAAATATAGTTCAGGAATATATCAATTGACATGTAAAGAGCAAGGAATTATTCACCATCGTAACATACCGTACACTCCACTACTGAATGGAAGAATTGAATGTCGTTTATACTCCCTTATTAGCTTTGTTAATGAAGCATTGCATAATGTCGTTTGTTGATATCATTCTTCATCTAGCATAGTCACTATATGTCTTGACTGGAAGGAATCTTCTATTTTAGCATGAAATTCTCAGTTACTACGAAGCACACACCAGTAAATTTTTAGTGGTTATTCTAGTGGATCAAACTGGTGGAAAAGTAGGAACACAATAATTATTAAGATAAAGGGTGGACTTATTGACAATCATACTGGACTATAATCTTGACCCCAAAGGAAACTACAAGAGTAACACCCGACACTAACATGCTTAGGATAAGTGGGATGAATTAACTTGGAGTGTCATCTCTGGAAATTTTTTATGTGTTCTTTAGGGGGAAGTCACTCTAAATTTTAGAGGAAGTTTTTTAAGAAGGCTTAAATTTATCATCATTGTCAACTATGGGTGGAACAAATGCGGGAAGGAACAAATTCAATGAGAAAATATATAGTTCAGGGACTTATTATCATACCAAACTACCGCAAGCCCATTGTTTGTAAGTGTTTTTAATTTATTTAAGGAAATTTGGCTCATTGGAATATTATAATGCTCCTCTTGCTATTAAATTCTTTGGGCAAAGATAAATATACTTTGTGGAAACTCTCTCTCCTTGAATTTAGGGAAAGAGGAACTAATGACATGGTTTGCTAATTGAATACATTAATGTATGGTCTTATAAGAAGCTTCACATCAATGGAATAGCAGGTCATATGGTTTTCTAAATGAAGCAAGGTGGTCATCTACAAATGTAAGTGTAAAATATTTTGCATTATTATTGTATATGTTAACATTGTTTTGTTGTTTGCAATGGTAAAGTCACATTGATGGAAGTGAAAGCTTGGTCATGTTTTAACTTTCATATGAAAAGAACGTTTGAAGCTTCCTCTGTTTTAGGAGTGTAACTACATAGAGTATGTTTTGAAACGTTTCCTATGGAAAATTGCAAATTGTTAAAGTACCTGGAACCAAACTTAGTGAGGAATTATGTTTGAACTCCTGTGGAGAAAGGGATAATAATGGAGTTGAAATTTACTGTATCTTCATTATGCAATCATACCTTAGCTTTCAAAATTTATGTTGCAAATTCAAGTAGTGGGAGGAAAGGTGAGCAACTAAGAGAATCTCCTACATCATAGTATGACATTGTGGAAAGTGCATCACAACCTGTCAATTATTCTGGAATTTATATTAAAGGTAAACACATTGACGAAGCTATTGTTTTGTCTACAAGATAAGAAACAAGTCCAGTTACGCATATTCATTTTTTTTGTAGTACTAATAAGCTGCAGGTTCACTGACACAAGTCAGGAATTTATTTCAAAACATGGTAACTTGTGGAACTTCATTTACTGAATGGATTAGATATTTGTGTGGTTTTGATAACTTCATTCAACATGGTTATTATCTATTTGACTCAATGTGGAATTAATCATATTATTGATATATGTGATGGAAAATAATTGATGCATAATTTTACTCGAGGAAGCAAAATACTCAAGGTGCCTATATTTTGTGGGTTTTCAATGTAGTGTTAATATGATTACTGATCCCTTGACTAAGCCTCTTAGTCAGGAGGTATTTGGCAAGCATGTTAAGGCTATGGGTTTACGAATATTTGAATGATTATTTGGGACAAGTGCGAGATGTTGGAATTATGTGCCATGCAACTGTATTCAAATTATTAGGAATTACTAATATTCGGAATACCTTGTTATGGAATTATACATGTATTTATGCATGAAATTACTTTACATGGTTATTATGGAATTATCACTTGTTGGAATGTATTTAAGTTGTATGCTTAAGAAAACTAGTCAATTATCAGTGGAGTGCAATATACTATTTATATTGAAAAGACTACCAGGGTATAGTGATAATTGGAAGGAGCTGATCATATAGTTAGATTACAGCTTAATATTGATCTGCATAATTAGAGGAATTTACACTATTATGGCGCGTTGCTCACAAGCGTCTACTCCGGAGACACAATAGGTAGAATCCGTTAACAGACAAATTTGATCGTGATTGGTAATTTGATCTTGAGTCAATCCCAGAAAATAGTTGAAAAGATTAGAAATCTTATTTGTATAAGAGGTGAACTCTTTGGAAAGACAACATAAGAAAGTCCCTAACCCTATCCTCTGATTTGCGAATTATGAGCGATACCAAGATAAGCGCTGAGGGATATGGGTAGACCACAAAGCTATTCCCAACACAGACATGACATGAATCATCCAAAGTTTATTTTGTGAGCACTGGAGAAATGTCTGGCCGCCGCCACCATCCCGCCGGCTGGATCATATTCATACGTGGTGGTCCGGCCGCCGGTGCTCGCCGCCTTGATCTTAGGTGGGCGAAAGCAAGCAAACCAAGACGCCACCACCGACCAGAAACCGGAGCCGGATTTCTTACCGTCTCCCATGGAACCGAAACCTCTCTAAAACCTCCACGTTTGTTCGTCTCTTTAGACTAGCTGTTCTCTTGTGCCGATGAGGAGTTGCTGCTGCTGGGCTAGCCTCTTATAGCATTGCTTGCTTGGCGACCACGGCGAATGGTCTCTACACCTGGACAAAACGCTGCTTGGCCGGTCAGCATGACACTCGACTTGCTGTCCAAGATGGTACTCCTCGCCTCCGTTCCAAGAAAGAAATAAAGGCGATACTCCTAGCTTTGAATTTTCCTCGCTGGCTGCATGCACAAGGGGCCAGGATAGCTGCCAATCAATGCATGCAAAACGTCAGTGTAGCTGCAGGATAAAAAAAACGGTTGGATTGATCGATCACTTTCACAGCTTACTCGGAGAAAGTTGATCAATCAGTCGGTCAATAGGCCACGTTGCCTAACTCACGAGAAAACAGCGCCGATCGAGTGCGTGACGCGCGCGGCAGCGTCGTCGCGGGTTTTGCCGCCGGCAGCGCGCCGTCTGGCTCCCTCCTTCGTCAGAAGAGAAGACCATCTCATGCTCCTCCTGTTACCTCTGCCTCTTCTTTTTACCCATTGCGAAATTACCATAGAGAAGTTTGGAGCAAGTATTCGAGCTACCGGTTAAAACCAGTTGCAGAAATACTCTTCGTTTCTAGCTTCTATCTGGATGTTCACGATCAAAGGAATTTCCAGGCGGATTCTATGGACATTATTAGAGGCTAATGTGTGTCTCGCCGCGCTGTTCTTCACCCATGGGTTTAACCTTTCTATCAGGTTATTGTGGTCGGATTTTTCTTTTTAATTTTATCTTCATTGAGTTGGGGTTTATGGCGGTTTTTTTTATTTCAATAGGCCTTGTTCGGTTGCCGTGGTTAGATTCCACGAGTGGTTTCTAACCTCCTAGGGATCGGGTGATCCCCTACTTGTCACCCAACCCCCGTTGTTCCTCATCCACATGAATCCCTATGACCATAACCTGTTCGGTTACTCCCTTTCTATATTCTCCGTAAGCATATCAGGTCAGATCGGGAGGAGGAGATGGGAAAGAAGAGGGGGAGAGGAGAAGAAGGAGAAGAGGCTTACCGGGTGGGAGAGAAGGGAGGGGTGGGGAAGTATGCTGCCATCGTCGCCTTCGGATGGCTGCGTCGCCGCCGCCGCCGCCGCCACCGAATCGCGGGAGAGAGAGAGAGGTCGGGGACTCGCGGAGAGAGGGCTCGAACCTTTTCTTCTCGCGTACCGTTTCGTCCATCGCGAGAGGGATTGGTTCCACGGGTAGAGGGGCGAGGATTATATCCTGGGTAGTTCCACCTGGTTTGGCAGGGATTGGGCGGGGGTGTAGCCCCGACCGGGTTTAACCGAACACACTTATAAAGCAGGCCGGGGTGGAATCCCGGTCGGGTCGAAACCACGGGGTTCGGCAGGGATTGGGCGTTGTAGATGGACAAGATGTGGGCTGTGCAATCGCGATGTATTGATCGGTGCATCAGGCACGTATATATAAGTACAGAGGTGGGCCACAACCTCAACTATACAGAGGAAACAGGAGGTGGGCCCTACACACAAATATACACGTACACAATATACTCGACACCCCCCGCAGTCGAAGCGGCGCCAGTGACGCAAAGACTGGAACGAAACTCCTCAAAGATGGAAGTCGGCAGTCCCTTCGTCATCACATCGGCGAACTGTTGTGCAGTCGGCACATGGAGAACCCGAATGCGTCCTAGAGCCACCTGCTCACGCACAAAGTGAATGTCCAGCTCAATGTGTTTAGTCCGGCGATGATGAACGGGGTTGGCGGAGAGGTACACCGCAGAGACGTTGTCGCAGTAGACAACTGTAGCCTGGGAGACGTCGTGATGCAGCTCCTGAAGTAACTGTCGTAGCCAGGTGCACTCAGCAACAGCGTTGGCCACAACTCGGTACTCAGCCTCCGCGCTGGAGCGCGAAACCGTGGGTTGTCGCTTGGACGACCACGAGACGAGTGAAGGACCGAGGTAGACGCAGTAGCCAGAGGTGGATCGAGAGTGTCTGGACAGCCAGCCCAGTCCGCGTAGGAGTAGACCATCATCTCCAGAGAAGCGGACGCCGTGAGGGTGAGCCCGAGGGTCATCATGCCGCGGATGTAACGGAGGATCCGCTTCACGAGAGTCCAATGGGAGTCACGAGGGGCGTGCATGTGGAGACACACCTGCTGAACAGCATACTGAAGATCCAGTCTGGTGAGAGTCAAATATTGAAGAGGACCGACGATAGACCGGTAGAAAGGAGCATCCGATGCTGGCAAACCCTCAAGAGCAGAAATCTTGGCCTTCGTGTCAACAGGAGTAGCAACAGGGTGACAGTTGAGCATGCCAGCACGCTCAAGAAGCTCGTGCACATACTTCTGCTGATGAAGAAGGAAACCGTCCGGGCGCTGAACGACCTCAATGCCAAGGAAATAATGTAGAGCACCCAAGTCCTTGATGGCAAACTCGTCACGCAGCCGAAGAGTAATCTACTGAAGAAGAGCCGCGGAGGAGGCCGTTAGGATGATGTCGTCGACGTAAAGGAGCAAATATGAAGTCGTGTCACCGAGGCAATAGACAAACAGTGAGGCGTCCGAGCGAGTGACGCTGAAACCCAGTGTCTGAAGAAACCTGGCGATCCGCTGGTACCAGGCGCGGGGTGCTTGCTTGAGCCCGTAGAGAGATCGGGACAGCAGACACACATGGCCAGGAAGTGAGGCATCGACGAAACCGGTGGGCTGCTCACAATACACCTGCTCCTCAAGATGGCCGTGGACAGAACAAAAGAATTGAAGATGAGCTCACATGGAGGCATTACATGAGCTCAACTTTGGTGGAGGGCTATTATATGATGATATGAAAGTCCATGCAAAATTGCAACTCATTTGGATATGCTTAGCTTGTACCTCATTCACAAATTTCTTTTTGGACAAAAACTTTGGAAAATCATAAATAAATAATCACTAGGAAAATGAGGTTGCATTTTGGCATGTGGCAATTATATGGACAAGAAAAGGTGTCCAAGGAGTTTGAGGTCAATTGGGAAAAGGAAAATAACACTTGCTTCACAAAGTGCCATTTAGGGTAGATTAGGAAATGAATTATTGGAGGATTATTTTTGAACATGACAATGAAAAGTTTTGCCACATTTGATGAAGATATACCCAAAAAGCTTATGATAATTATTTGGGAATTTTAGGAGTGATTGAAATATAGGTTGCTTCACAACCTAGGGCAATTTGGGTTATTCCTTTAATAGAAAAAGGAATATTCCCAATAAAAAGAGTATTGTGATTTTGTCCAAGGTGGAAATGGAAAGGTCTAGGGAGGGATTTTGATACGACAAGCCACTCTGGAAAGAAAGAAGAGGTCGTCTTCTTCAGTTTCCAGACCACAAAGCCACTCGAAAAGAAAACTCAGGCAAAATCCTCAGAAAATCAAAAGAAAAAGAAAGGGTCAAAAATCAGGTTGTTACACTTTTCCTACCTCCAATGGCTATACGCATATTTTGGTTGTTGTTGATTATGTTACTAAGTGGGTACAAACTATTCCAACTAGTAGTGTTGATCACAACACCTCTATTAAAATGCTGAAGGAAGTTATTTTCCCAAGGTTTGGAGTCCCTAGATATTTATTGACTAATGGTGATTCACACTTATTCATGGTGCTTTCCGTAAAATGCTTGCTAAGTATGATGTTAACCATAGAATAGCGTCACCTTATCATCCTCAGTCTAGTGGTCAAGTTAAACTTAGTAATAGGGAAATAAAATTAATTTTACAAAAAACTCTCAATAGGTCCCGAAAGAATTGGTCTAAGAAATTAGATGATGCACTTTGGGCTTATAGAACAGCATATAAAAATCCTATGGGTATGTCTCCTTATAAAATGGTTTATGGAAAAGCTTATCATTTGCCTCTTTAGTTAGAACATAAAGCATAATGGGCAATTAAAGAACTCAATTATGATTTCAAACTTGCCGGTGAAAAGAGGTTATTCGATATTAGCTCACTAGATGAATGGAGAACCCAAGCTTATGAAAATGCCAAGTTATTCAAAGAAAAGGTTAAAAGATGGCATGATAAAAGAATCCAAAAGCGTGAGTTCAAGGTTGGATAATATGTTCATTTGTACAACTCTCGTTTCAGATTCTTTGCACGAAAACTCCTCTTCAAATGGGAAGGGCCCTATGTTATCGAGGAGGTTTATTGATCTGGAGCAATAAAAATAAATAATGCCGAAGGTACCAACCCGAAGGTTGTCAATGGGTAAAGAATAAAACATTATATCTCAAGTATGCCCATTAATGTTGCACGAAATATTATCCAAGATATGACACCGGAAGAACACATAAAGAAAACCTTCCGGATCACTCCAGAATCGTGAAAAAGGAGGAGGTACATGATACGGTAAGTAAATGGACTCCAAAAAATCCGCAAAATATTTTTTGTCAGTTTGGAATATTTTAAAAATTAGGAAAATAAGAAACAATCAGAAGGCACCCGTGGTGGGCACAAGACACCAGGGCGCGCCTCGGGTACCTTCTAGACTCCGTTTTTCTTCCGTTTGCTTGTTCCCCAAGATAAAAAATATATTTATATACCCCCCAAATCTATTAACCACCGTATCACGGAGAAATCCCATGTTCTCTTTTCCTTGCTGTTTTCTAGCAGATCTGAAAATATGTCGTCCCAAGACTCGGAGGGTGAGAGCTATGTTGCTGATTATATTGCAAACCCTAAGGCTTATGGGGATGTGGAGCACTATAGCTGGACTTCAGAGGAAGAAGAAGATTATGATCCTAAAGGGGAGGAGGAGACGAGCTCAGACGAGGATGAAGATCCGTTGCCCCAACCTGGGGACATGCACGTGGAACTCAAGAAGTCAAGTCTCCCCAACAAAACAAAGAAACCTAAGATCCGGTTTATCCCCTTTCGTCTTTTGCAGGAAAACAAGCAAGATTTATGAAAAAAGGTATTGGAGCTTGAGCAGGAGATCGGTGAATTGAAGGAAGAAAATTCCATCCTCAAGCGTAAGCTAAGAAAGAAGGACAACGCCCCTACTTCATCACCGCAGCCTCCTTCTTCATCACCAAAGGAAAAATGAGTATCGGGTATGGGCACTCCCCTTGGCTTGTGCCAAGATTGGGGGAGGTGCCCCGGTATCATATCACCTCCACTATCTTTTGCCTTTACTTATCTTAGTTAGATCCTTTCTTTTCGAGTGTTTGCTTAGTGATCTATCCTCGTAATCATGTGCGAGATATATAATAAAGTTTAGTTTGAAGTTTTGTTTTCTTTATTTTCATGTTCAATAAAAATAAAGGAAATAAATGAAAAGATCATATGCTAATATTATGGTAAGTAATGACATCACATAAGGAAGAGTAGAAGTAGAAAATTTTATTGGAGATTTACAAACATAGCATTGGTCAATGATTCAATTCATGAAAGAATTAATAAGGGAAGAGAAGATTCACATGCAAATACACTATCCTAGACATCTTTTGTGATTGTGAGCCCCTATCAAAATATTATATGCCAAAATTGCTGAAGCTAGACAAGGAAGACAACGTAATGATTTATGTTTGTTCATATTCACATAGAAGTTATATTGTCGTAGATCCTTTAACATGTGGTGCTTGCCCCCCTACATTTGCTAGCCAAAAATTCCGCACTAAGTAGAGATACTACTTGTGCACCGAAAACCCTTAAACCAAATCTTGTTTTGAGAGTCCACCATACCTACCTATGGATTGAGTAAGATCCTTCAAGTAAGTTGTCATCGGTGCAATAAAGGCAATAAAAATTTCTTCTAAAAGTGATGGGTCATTTAGTGTAAGAGAAAATTGAGTGTTGTACGAACTTGTGATGGCAAAGACTAAAAGCGATAGACTGTATAATAAAGGTTGGTATCATAAGGGGCAATATAACATGACATTATTTTGCACTAAGAGATTGAGCATACAAACAAAAGCGCATGACAACCTCTGCTTCCCTCTACGAAGGGCCAATCTTTTAATTTATGTATTTACTTTTATGCAAGATTCAAAGTTTATCTCTCTATTCCTTTTTATTTTCTCTTTTGGCAAGCATCATGTGGTGAGGAAAGATCTAGACATATATATCCTGTTGGATATGGGTAGCATGAGTTATTATTGTTGACATCACCCTTGAGGTGAGTATGTTGGGAGGCAAAATCTATAAACCCCTATCTTTCTATGTGTCCGGTTGAAATTTTTTCTCATGCGGTGAGTGTTAGCAATCATAGAAGACTATATGATGGTTGAGTATGTGGACTTCCCAAAAAGGCTCTGATACATGACCCTTCCTGAAAAGATGATGAATTGTAGTTGCAAAGTTGACTGAGAACATAGTTTGTTGGTTTCCAATAGAGCTTATGCTTTACACTTCGATGTTGTGATGAATTGTTACTTATTCATGAGAAGTTTATGATAAAAAAATTATGTGATAAAAGTTTTATGATAAAGTTTGTTGCTGTTATAATAATATACATGATGCTTCTATGTCCGTATTTTGTTTTTATCGACACCTCTCTCTCTCTCTAAGCATGTGGACATGTTTTCGGTTTTGGTTTTCGCTTGAGGACAAGCGAGGTCTAACCGGGGAGTTGATACGTCCATTTTGCATCATGTTTACCTACTATTATTTATAATGTTTTTATGCATAATAATGCTTTTTGGACTAATGCTAATGCCTTTTCTCTCATAATATGCAAGGTTCACACAAAGAGGGAGAATACAGACATCTGGAAATCTGGACCTGAAAAAGCTACATAAGGCTACCTATTTTGCACAACTCCAAATGAGCTGAAACTTTACGGAGATTTTTATGGAATATATAAGAAATAATGGAGCAAATAAGTACCAGAGGGGGCCCACCAGGTGGCACAACCCACCTGGGCGCGCCAGGAAGCCCAGGCTCGCCCTGGTGGGTTGTTCCCTCCTCGGCCCACCTCTGGTGTTCCTCTTCTAGTATATAAGTCATTTTGACCTAGAAAAAAATAAGGGGAGGACTTTAGTATGAAGCGTCGCCGTCTCGAGGCGGAACTTGGGCAGGAGCACTTTTGCCCTCCGGTGGAGCGAGTCCGTCGGGGGAACTTTCCTCCCGAAGGGGGGAAATCATCGTCATCATCATCACCAACAACTCTCCCATCTTGGGGAGGGAAATCTCCATCAACATCTTCAACAACACCATCTCCTCTCAAACCCTAGTTCATCTCTTGTGTTCAATCTTTGTACCGGAACTATAGATTGGTACTAGTAGTGTTGATTACATCTTATAGTTGATTACTATATGGTTTATTTGGTGGAAGATTATATGTTCAGATCCATTATGCTATTTAATAACCCTCTGATCTTGAGCATGATTATCATTTGTGAGTAGTTACTTTTGTTCTTGAGGTCACGGGAGAAATCTTGTTGCAAGTAATCATGTGAACTTGATATGTGTTCGATATTTTGATGGTATGTATGTTGTGATTCCCTTAGTGGTGTCATGTGAACATCGACTACATGAAACTTCACCATATTTTGGCCGAAGGGAATGCATTATGGAGTAGTTATTAGATGATGGGTTGTGAGAGTGATAGAAGCTTAAACCCTAGTTTATGCGCTATTCCGTAAGGGGCTAATTTGGATCCAAAAGTTTAATGCTATGGTTATTATTATTAATACTTTTCTTGTAGTTGCGGATGCTTGCGAGGGGGTTAATCATAAGTAAGAGGTTTGTTCAAGTAAGAACAACACCTAAGCACCGGTCCACCAACATATCAAATCATCAAAGTAGCGAACACAAATCAAACCAACATGATGAAAGTGACTAGATGAAATTCCCGTGTACCCTCAAGAATGCCTTGCTTATTATAAGAGACCATTTTGGCCTGTCCTTTGCCTTAAAAGGATTGGGCTACCTTGCTGAACTTTTTTTACCATTACCGTTACTTGCTCGTTACAAATTATCTTGCTATCAAACTACTCGTTACTTATAATTTCAGTACTTGCAGAGAATACCTTGTTGAAAACCGCTTGTCATTTCCTTCTGCTGCTCGTTGGGTTCTACACTCTTACTTGTCGAAAGGACTACAATTGATCCCCTATACTTGTGGGTCATCATGTAGCAAGGTAGCCCAATCCTTTTTTGTAGCATAGGACAGGCCGGAACAATCTCTTATAATAGGTAAAATGTTCTCGAGGACACATGGGAATTTCATCTAGTCACATTCATCATGTTGGTTTGATTCGCGTTCGCTACTTTCATAACTTGATATGTGGGTGGACTGGTGCTTGGGTGTTGTTCTTACTTTAACAAGCCTCCCACTTATGATTAACCCCTCTCGCAAGCATCTGCAACTATGAAAGAAGAATTAAGATAAAATCTAACCATAGCATTAAACATATGGATCCAAATCAGCACCTTATGGAATAGCGCATAAACTAGGGTTCAAGTTTCTGTCACTCTAGCAACCCATCATATAATAATTACTCCACAATGCATTCCCTTAGGCCCAAATATGGTGAAGTGTCATGTAGTCGACGTTCACATAACACTACTAAGGGAATCACAACATACATATCATCAAAATATCGAACGAATGCCAAATTCACATGATTACTTATGACAAGACTTCTCCCATGTCCTCAGGGATATTAAATAGTATAATAGATCTGAACATATGATCTTCCACCAAATAAACCAACTAGCATCAACGACGAGATGTAATCAACACTACTAGCAACCCACAGGTATTAATATGAGGTTTTGATACAAAGATTGAATACAAGAGATGAACTAGGGTTTGAGATAAGATGGTGCTGGTAAAGATATTAATGAAGATTGGTCCTCCCACGATGAGAGGGTTGTTGGTGATGACGATGGCTTCAATTTTCCTCTCTCGGAGGAAAGTTTCCCCGGCGAAATCGCTCCGCCAGCGAGCAAAAGTGCTCTTGCCCCAGTTCCGCCTCAAGGCGGAGGCGCTCCGTCCCGAAAGTCCTCTCCTTATTTTTTCTAGGGTAAATGGCCTCATATACCAAAAGATATGGCATCGGAGGTTGGCGAGGGAGCCCACCACCCACCAGGGTGCGCCTGGTGGGGTAGGCGCGCCCTAGTGCCTTGTGGGCACCTGGTGGCCCCCTCTAGTACTTCTTTGCTCTAGTATTTTTTATTTATTCCAAAATAAATCTCTGTAAAATTTCAGCTCATTTGAAGATGTGCAAAATAGGTATCTTTAACATAGCTTTTCCAGGTCCAGAATTCTAGTTGTCGGCAATCTCCCTCTTTGTGTAAACATTGCATATTATGAGAGAAAAGGCATTAGAATTGCTCCACCAAGTGTTATATTGCTTGAAAACACTATAAATAACACTAGGAAAACATGATGCCAAATGGACGTATTAGTGGTGTCGACCCTGGCTCGGTGACTGATGTCGGGCTTTACCTGCCATGGTTTTGACATCATGAAGTGTGTGGTTGGCACTATCTCGGGGTTTGGAGACTAGGCGGTGGCCCTAGAAGGTGGTTTGCATGATGAGTTCTCCCCCGGGCTCCATGGCGATGGTGGTGGCTATGTCTCTTCGCTGTGTGGGTGGCGAGAGAGTTAGCCGTGGGTGATTCGGGCGCACCCAAGTTTTCAAGGCTCCCCAATCTGGATCTAGGGATCTGTGCTCATCAAGCTTGCCCGGGTGGCCTACCGGCATTGAGGAGCAGCCGAGTGAAAAGTCCACCTTTGTCGGCAATGATGGCAACACTCGCGAGCGCCGCTTTCTTCTTGAAGATGTCGTTGTGGTGCTCCTCTCCATGTACGGGCTCCGGGTGAAAACCTATGCCTGTTCTGGACTCGGCAGCAGCTACTCTTTTTGTCGTTTTCCCTCCTGAGGGCATTATCATGGAACGTAGGTGTACTAGGGCGTAGTGTGGCATTGTCATCATTTATTCCTTTGTGTTTTTTTGGTTCTGTAGTCGCGAGCGTTATGCGTGATCCGGTTATCCTAGAATCGGCTTTGTAAGAGGGATGCCCCTCCATTTTGTATCATCTAGTCGTGTACCGTGTTTGCCTGTTGCTTTATATATAAAGCGGGACAAAAGCGTGTTTCGGGGTACGGGAGCACTCTAGCTCATACATGATCGATGCCTTAAAAGTGTTGCTCTTTGTCTTCAGAAGGTTTTTTTTGCGATTATGTCTTAAGAAGGTGGGAGAGCCACAAGCACACATAGGGCCGGGGTGTTAGAGAATGGTTAGTAATACAGTCAACTGTTGGCTATATGAAGTTGGCATGTCATACATAGTCACCACATGTAGTCAGTTATACAACAAAGTTAGATATAATGTTGGTTATAAAAGTAGTACTCCCCTCATCCATATATATAGGGCCTAATGCGTTCTACGAGATTGTCTATGACTATTGATAATACTAATAGTATATGTGATTTATAATGTGAAAATTATATCATTAGAAGGTCGTTTCACATACAAATTTGACGGTATGCTTTGTGCAACTTCCATGTCATATATTATTGCTCTAACATGTGGTCGAAGTTAGCCTTGAAAAACACATTAGGCCCATATAGATGGATAGAGGGAGTACTTTTTTTCACCTTCTCTCCATCTCTTTTTTATATTTATAGTGCATCTATTTAGGAATGCGTGTAAAGTTTGGCTCTTGCATGAGAGTCCATTCTCTTTAAAAAAATTATGTCTCTTTCCTCCATATAAGCAAAATTGTCAATTAAGCGGGCTTTGCTCTTACATGGGCTTGGGCCCTTGGTCAGGGGATGCGGCCTGGTCACGAATCATGTATAAAAGAAGACATTGTTTATCAAAACTAATGTATTTATTTCATAGAGAAGCCGTGGCTATATAAAAAAGATATTGTATTAATTTTTTGCATCTAATGCATTAAGTTGGCAATAGGTGCTATTGACACAGAAGATGTTGTTCCGACAATCCAGGATATAATTGACAATCAAAATATTGATAGAAAATATTATTTATTTACCATTAATTTTATGCCATAAAAAGATCCCCAGTATGCATCTATATAACTCGGTGAAAGAAACAATGCAATGCACAAAAAAAGATAAGAAGATCAACTGGGCATAAAACAAAGCATTAGCGGGGCTCTCGAAATGGCAATCTCAAAGAAGAACACAAGCGCCCTGATTTTGATGGCCCTCATAGTCATGGCCACTGTCCTCTCCTCGTGCAACGCAAACAATGAGGTTATGTTACATCCATCCCTTTTCTCACCCCATGAAGACAACTTCATGCGCATTCTATAATAGTGAACTCCCCATAAAATTTATATATATCTAGTATTGGGGAAACATAAGATGGTGAATAACCTTCCACAAAATTGGCCTCACAATGTGTGTTTTTGTGTTTGCGGATACAGATAGATGCTCTCCCCCTACCCGATAAATGCTACAGCACGGAACTCCCTAACTGCACAAAGGAGGCGTGCAAGAAACTTTGCAACAGCCCAGGGGGGTATTGCAGGCTCGCATCCGACTGTTGTTGCCCTGTTTCCTAAATGGGGCTGAAATGATACAAAGATGCCATGAATAATTCAATGCATGTATGGATTATATATGTTAGTTCTAGCATATCGATATAAATCCTTTTTATCATCTTCAGAATTTACAAATGAAAAAAGCTTGTTGTTTCTTTAGTTCTGCAATGGCTGGTGTTGATCACGAATTAGAGTTATAACCTACCTAAATACAACATGTGAAACAAAATGAAAACATGAAAAAAATCTAAACCATCTCGGAGATGAATTTCAGAAGGAAAAAACACATGTGATCGCTATAAACACCTAAATAACCCAACAATTTTCTCACATGACATTCCAACCTATTAATGATAGCTTCCTCTTTTATCATGACAGTCAACCATCAAGGTACACCAAATCTGAATGCTGCAAGATGTTATATTTTCGTTCACTAAATGGATTTACAAAATGTGGTAATGTAAATTAGCATTCTTAAACAATCAAAGTTGCAAACCTTTGAAAATTAAAAAAATCTTCTACAGGTCAATTGATCAATTGAAGCAAATCCAAGGGTAGCAGTTTGCAATATATTGCAGACTACTCTGCTCGCCTATGTTTTGGTGGCCCCATTTAAAGATCATATACACTACTGTTGAGACTCAGCATGTGACAGTGACTCTTTATCGGAAAAAAAACATGTGACAATGACTATTTCTGTTTCAATTAAATTTTGTGCAAGTGTAAAAAATAAAAATAAAACAATGGAATTTGTGCTCAGAACATGCGATCAATTTATGTATTATGCCCGGGGTTTTGCCCAAATCATGCAGTGACTATCTTGGGGGAACGATTGCTTAGACAAATGGGACGGGTCGGTGTTTGTGTCCTACTTTAAAAAGAGGAAAAAGTTATGTCGTTCGTTCGGCCTTGGTCCAATCTTATCTATGGGACCCCTTCCTCCCATCTTTGATTTTTTCTTCATCGGTTTCTCCAGAAAACCGCTTCAACTAACCCACCTTTTATTGTGTTACCAAATAAGCTTATATTCTCTTTGATAGCCAATAAGTACTTGCCAAATAAGTGTTTATCAAATAAAAGTCTACTTTTACACAATCGCATTAACATAAGCAGCTAAATCATGGGCCTACTCATATTACGTTGGCGACGTTCCCAGGGAAAATCTGAAACTCTGTTTCTCGTACGTCCGATCTCAAACGAGCGCACCACATCGGAAGTGGGATGGAACCAAGCTACTTAAACATGACTTTGCAGAAGACCCCATATACCTCACAATTCTAACCGGCGGCTCCTCAAACTTCTCAGTTTGTATTCCCCACGAGACAACGAAAACTATAATAAACTAAAGAAAACATAGGGTAGAGATCCTAAAATCTAAACAAGTGACAATGTTCACTACTGTAAAAACAGACCCACCTGGCATCTATACAACAGTTCTATACTTGCATAAGAGTAAATCTGAAACACTTGGATGCAGACTATCTGCTCCCGAGCTCAAATGCCCTCTTATGAACAAATAAATAAAAAATAGTAAGATAATCAAAATATTCTGTTTTTTTGGCAAACTTTGACAAATGTTCCGTGTGCTTATGAAAAATTATCATGAAATGACATTTGTGGAAGTCAGGGAGAAAAAAAGATGCTCCAAAAATACTACTCTATTTTTGAAAGCATTTTGGAGTGTGGATTTTGTTTTTCTTTTCTTTTGCCATGATTTCCAGGAATGTCATATTGAGATGAAATTTGTTAAGCATTGAGAACATTTGTCAAAGTTTTCTACAAAGAAATCATTTTTTTGTTTTACTGTTCATCCTGAGCCCATTTGAGCTCGGGAGCAGAAAGGGACTTTCAGAGACACTTCTATAACATGCACGCACACTTGCTTCCCTTTTAGATGTTGATGAATAGTTGTTGCACGCCAGTTATTATTTCATTGGTGGAAGTACAACCTCTTTATCTTAATATAAGATGTTTTGGCAGTTCAAATTGAACTACCTTTGTATCTCTCTTAATATAAGGTACAGAGATAAAAGCAATGATCAGTACGTACCCATCTGCGAACTGATGGTGCATATAACAAGAAAACTAAACAACGATAACTACAAACTAGGATACACTCAGTCGTGAACTCACAAGTTACAACCGTTAACATTGCTCACTGCATCCATCAAGTGTGCTTGTCAGGTAACATCCTGTCAAGGTTTAACACCACTAATCTCAACGAGCAAGCAAGTGCATACTACTACTATCCAAGATACACAAAGAAACCCCAATTACATCAACTCAAGGCTCAACACTGATCTAGGACTGCATGGCGGACGTCATCCCATCTGCTTCCCGGCACTAAACATAGTACGGCTCTGAAACTCCATCAACAAAATGGGAATGAGTTAAGGAACCCAATATTGGCATAGCAAAATGAAGACTACACTATGCAAAGTAAATAACTGGATCTAACATAATTAATGCATATAATATATAATACTCCCTTCGTAAACTAACATAAGAGCGTTTTGATCACTACTTTAGTAATCTAAACACTCTTATATTAGTTTACAAAGGGAGTAGTAATTTTATACAATTGATAGATAACGGGAATCAAATTACAGAAGCTTGAAGGAGATACGCAAGCTGGAGAAGTTCTCTGCTTTTGAGCTCAAAGTGAAGAAGCTGGTTGCACCGTTCATCATGGAGCAGAAGCACTATTTCAAAAACTAGAACTGTTCCATGGATAATTACTAGCAGTACTATTTCAAAATCAACCATATTCTTAAAATTTCATACCTAATAGTATTGTAGTGCGGTTACGTTGTTATCCTTTTTTCCGCTGGTTGCTACCGATGTTGAAAAAGAGTGGAGTTCATGTTATCTCATATAACCTATCAAACCATAATGGATAAGTAGCTACTCCATTTGATACACTCCTAGCATTGGGTATGTCATAGCAGTTTTTGTACTGTTCATGAAACAATATTGTCAACTTTTTTTTTGTCGAAGCTTACCATGAAAGAATGAACTGCAAAAAATGTTTTTAGTCATAGTACTTCCTGTGTTATGGAAGTGTCAATCGCCTCATGTCTTCATGGTGACAACTACAATGGAAGCTATAAAGATATTTTGAGTTACTTTTGTTTTCAAGCATCAACTAGGTACCACATGCAGGGGTCTTCATGGTTATAGCTATAAAGATATTTGCTTCTTGCACGACCAATATAACTCCAGAATCTATTGTAACTTGTCATTTTCAGCACCTTATAAGGTAATCTTAAGTTGTCATCATGAAGACACCACTATTTTTATTCACTTACAGTTTTTTTACTTGAGTTTTGTCATCTCACAGGAATGATAGAAATAGAGGGTTCATGATCAAAAAAGAAGGTAGGATCAAAGGGTAGATGAAGTAGAGGCATAAAACTGCCATTTATCATTGTTTTCGTTCAGTAGGATTGCTTTTGAGGTAATATATGAGACTACCAAGTGGTGTCTCAAATGAATTTGCATATAGTTATACTTAGATCTTATCTGCAAAATCTACTCAGGAATAAGTGAATGAGATTAGAAGGGATCAAGTACTTTTGTACAGACTTGTTCATTTGAAGTACATTTCACTGTAGCTATTATGCACTTCTGTTTACTTTTCTTGTACAGGTACATCTTAAGGTGAGTACCTTCTGGACAAACCAAAACGAATGAAGCCGTTCACATCTTTTGATGTTAAAATTCATACTTTTGAAGATATCGTAGTAACTTGCGTCTGAGTTGTGCATGGTATGTCTGAAGAAAAAGTTCCGCTAGCACATATTTTATGGTATTGGAGAAAAAGAAAATGCACTTATAGAGTGTTTTCCAGTTTTACATAATTCACGAGTTGTTCACATGAAATCTGAATATTATTTTTCTTTTGTTTGACAGCGAGTGCTACTGAACATGCCAAGGAGGGTCATGTACTGATTCAACTTCTTTGGCTAGGAGAAGAATAGTGTATTCATTATCTATACATAGACGATGGGCGGTAGGTATGTCTACATCGACATTATATGTTATACCATCCCAGTCTAAGAGAATAGCAATATAGGCACTACTTTTAATGTGGCTTTACAGACCTATAATTTAAACTCTCAAGCAAATTGTCTTTGCAATTTGGGTTATACAAGATTGTTGTCAGACCATTATAATATGTAAGTTCCCGTTGCAAAGCATAGGCAATTAACTAGTAGAGATGAAAAGGGATATCTCAAAACCTTTGTGCGCGGAATTACTCTCCATTTAAAGGCGGGGGAAGGGGGAAGAGGGGAGTGGGGATGAGGAAGACATAAAGGAAATTAATTGGGAAAATGAAGAGGAGGTAGACAGGGAGAATGTTGATAATAATATTTAAAAAAAGATGGTGCTATTTCCAGTACGAGCACTTGCCCAATTTCTGCTACATGTGTGGCCTGATTGGGCATGTTGACTGCAGTTGTAGCATAAAACTCAAGAAGGGACAGAAACGAGTCTTTGGAAGAAATATGTATGCTCTAGGACCCTTGAAGGGTACTGGTGAAGAGTTCATGGAAAGAGGGGGAGAAGGAAGGAACTCCAGGAATGGACAATGGCGTTTCAGCAACTCAGGCAGCAGGCCAGTGAGTGAGTCAGGCTCGTGGAGAAAATCTGATGGTAGAGCAGGAGCGACAGATGGTTCTTTCCAAAGATCTCTTCTGTCCCTAGGTGGAAGCCTCCTAATGGTGATAGTATTAAGATCAATATTGATGGTTCTTTTCATGTTGATAACAATTGTGGTGGATGAGGTGATGTTTTGCATTCCAAAAAGAAAAGGTTTACATTCAAAATGCAATGAAAAGGAAGGACATAAACATCACTAACCACATCTCTTGTAGACTACCGCTGGAATCTGTGTCACATACCTTGCTTCTGCAAATCCTAAGCGCTGTTCATGAACACCGGCTTCATTGCCCACGCAGTCAGTTGTGACACCTTGATGTCTGCCTTGACGTTTTTGAAGACGTGAAGGCGCGCCTCATCACGGCGGGCAAGCATCCGGTAGACATGAGAGAGGATGCAGGTCCTCCCTCCTGCCCCAAAGCTCTCAACGACTGACCCGTCAATCTGCGAAGGAAAATGGAGAGGAAAAGTAAGAGAAAACACTTTCTAAACTTGTATAGCATGAGGACCTGTTGAATGGTAGCATATCAAGCTTCTAAGGGATATCTTGCCCTTTGTGATGTCAGTATCAACAAAACCTGCGAAGGTCGGCTTGTACAGGTTCTGGCTCAGAGATGACCTGAACCAGACAAAGAAGCCCAATGTCAAATCAGCGCTAGCAAATTTGTGTATGTTACATGCATGAGATGATGAATTTAAGGGATGAATGAGAATCAGGAGATGACATTACAAGGTGGGGTCGGAGCACATCAGGACCACCAGCTTCGTGCTGTTGATGTTATGTGCGGCCTTAAAGTGAACACCTGGAAGAAGACCACTGTTCTATCCTCCATCTTGGAGGAGGCGAGCACCCACAGGCCAAAGGGGCCCACACCACCTTCCACATCCGCGCCCCTCACGCTGCACAACTTCTGGGCGTCGTTGGCCAGCGCTGGGTCCAGTGCCTCCACTCCCTCCAGGCACGGTGATACGTCTCCAACGTATCTATAATTTATGAAGCATTCATGCTATTTTATTATCTGTTTTGAATGATTATGGGCTTTATTATACACTTTTATATTACTTTTGGGACTAACCTATTAACCGGAGGCCCAGCCCATATTGTTGTTTTATTGCCTATTTCAGTATTTCGAAGAAAAGGAATATCAAACGGAGTCCAAACGAAATGAAACTTTCGGCAACGTCATTTTTTGGAAGATTATCATCCTGGAGACTTGGAGTCCACGTCAGAAGATACTCGAGGA
>NC_057807.1:509692272-509711078 GCF_018294505.1 Triticum aestivum
ACGTACCCTAAAACCATTGAATATCAAGATAGATCGGGAGTTCCGTCGCCGCAAGCCTCTGTAGCCACCAAAAACCTCTCGGGAGCCCTTCCTGGCACCCTACAGGAGGGAGGATCCTTCACCTGTGGCCATCTTCACCATCCCGGCGCTATCCATGACGAGGAGGGAGTAGTTCACCCTCGAGGCTGAGGGTATGTACCAGTAGCTATGTGTTTGATCTCTCTCTCTCATGTTCTCTCTCGTGTTCCCTCTATGGCACGATCTTGATGTATCCCGAGCTTTGATATTGTAGATGGATCTTATGATGTTTCTCCCCCTCTACTCTCTTGGATGAATTGAGTTTTCCCTTTGAAGTTATCTTATCGGATTGAGTCTTTTATGAGAACACTTGATGTATGTCTTGTCGTGCTTATCTGTGGTGACAATGGGATATCATGTGCCACTTGATGTATGTTTTGGTGACCAACTTGCGGGTTCCTCCCACAAACCTATGCATAAGGGTTGGCACACGTTCTTGACTCTTCGGTAGAAACTTTGGGGCACTCTTTGAAGTACTTTGTGTTGGTTGAATAGATGAATCTGAGATTGTGTGATGCATATCGTATAATCATGCCCACGAATGCTTGAGGTGACAATGGAGTATCTAGGTGACATTAGGGTTTTTGTTGATTTGTGTCTTAAGGTGTTATTCTAGTACGAACACTTGAATAGATTGATATGAAAGAATAACTTTGAGGTGGTTTCGTACCCTACCATAATCTCTTCGTTTGTTCTCTGCTATTAGTGTCTTTGGTGTGACTCTTTGTTGCATGTTGAGGGATTGTTATATGATCTATCTATGTTATTATTGTTGAGAGAACTTGCACTAGTGAAAGTATGAACCCTAGGCCTTGTTTCCTATCATTGCAATACCGTTTACGCTCACTTTTATCGCTTACTACCTTGCTGTTTTTATAATTTCAGATTACAAATACCTTTATCTACCATCCATATTGCACTTGTATCACCATCTCTTCGCCGAACTAGTGCACCTATACAATTTACCATTGTATTTGGTGTGTTGGGGACACAAGAGACTCTTTGTTATTTGGTTGCAGGGTTGCTTGAGAGAGACCATCTTCATCCTACGCCTCCCACGGATTGATAAACCTTAGGTCATCCACTTGAGGGAAATTTGCTACTGTCCTACAAACCTGTGCACTTGCAGGCCCAACAACGTCTACAAGAAGAAGGTTGTGTAGTAGACATCAAGCTCTTTTCTGGCGTTGTTGCCAGGGAGGTGAGTGCTTGAAGGTATATCTTTAGATCTTGCAATCAAATCTTTTTGTTTCTTGTTTTATCACTAGTTTAGTTTATAAAAGAAAACTACAAAAAAATGGAGTTGAGTTTGTCTCATACGCTTCATCTTTTTAATATCTTTCGTGAGAATGATGGTAAGGAAAATTGTGCTCAAGTGCTAGAAGAAGAAATCTATAAAATGCGTGACACTAAATCTTTAAATGATGAGCGTGATTGCAATGTTGTTAGTATGAATTCCTTGAATATCCCTGATGCTAATGATATGCAAAGCCACAATCTTGGGGGAGCTACGTTTAATGAAGATGATATTTTTAGCATCCCAAGTTTTGATATGCAAAGTTGTTATGATGATAGCATGCCTTGTACCTATGATGATTACATTGATGAAAGTGGGTTTGGAAGAGTGTCAGCTTTACGAAGTAGTGATCCCACTATTTTGGAGGATGTTGAATCTTATAATATTTATGAAAGTGAATTTGGAAGAGTGTCAACTTTATTTAG
Source organism: Triticum aestivum (assembly GCF_018294505.1). NCBI lineage: Eukaryota > Viridiplantae > Streptophyta > Magnoliopsida > Poales > Poaceae > Triticum > Triticum aestivum. The sequence continues at coordinate 509,694,073 of NC_057807.1, forward strand.
TGATGATTCCACTATTTTTGAAGAGGTTCCAATTGATTATGAGAACAAAGTTGCTATCTATGATGATTATTGTGATGACTTGTATGCTTTTAAGAATAATGATATCCATGAAACTTGTCATCATGATTTTAGTTTTCAATTGGATTATGCCTCACATGATAGTTATTTTGTTGAGTTTGCTCCCACTATTATTCATGAGAAGAAATTTGCTTATGTGGAGAGTAGTAAATTTTCTATGCTAGTAGATCATGAAAAGAATGATTTAGGTGCTGGTTATATTGTTGAATTCATTCATGATGCTACTGATAATTATTATGAGGGAGGAATATATGCTTGTAGGAATTGCAATAATGTCAAGTTTCCTCTTTATGTGTTGAAAATCTTGAAGCTATGCTTGTTTTACCTTCCTACGCTAGTTCATTATTGTTCCCATAAGTTGTTTGCTCACAAAATCCCTATGCATAGGAAGTGGGTTAGGCTTAAATGTGCTAGTCATATGCTTCTTGATGCTCCTGTTATGTTTCAATTCCTATCTTTTATGTGAGCATCATTGCCATCATCATGCCTAGCTAAAAATGCATTAAAGAAAAGCGCTTGTTGGGAGACAACCCAATATTTATCCTTACTGTTTTTGTGTGTCCACATGATTATTCTACTGTATTAATCATGTTTTATAGCTTTTGTTTCAATAAAGTGACAAGTAGAGCCTTTGGGAAGACTTGGGTGAAGTCTATGTGATCTTGCTGTGAAAAACAGAAACATTTGCGCTCACGAGATTAGCTGCCATTATTTACTGGAGAGTGCTTTTAGGTTGATTCTTTTTGCAGATGATTAATAGACAAATTACTCAGGTCCAGCAATTTATTTCAGAATTGTTTGAGTTCCATAAGTATACGTTTGATACAGATTACTACAGACTGTTCTGTTTTTGACAGATTATGTTTTCATTGTGTTGTTTGCTTATTTTGATGAATCTATGAGTAGTATCGGAGGGTATGAACCATAGAGAAGTTACAATACAGTAGATATTACACCAATATGAATTTATAATGGGTTCATTACAGTACCTAAGTGGTGGTTTTATTTTCTTATACTAACGGAGCTTACGAGTTTTGTGTTGAGTTTTGTGTGGTTGAAGTTTTCAAGTTTTGAGTAAAGATTCGATGGACTATGGAATAAGGAGTGGAAAGAGCCTAAGCTTGGGTATGCCCAAGGAACCCCAAGGTAATATTCAAGGACAACCAAGCAACTAAGCTTGGGGATGCCCCGGATGGCATCCCCTCTTTCGTCTTCGTTCATCGGTAACTTTACTTGGAGCTATATTTTTATTCGCCACATGCTATGTGTTTTGCTTGGAGCATAATTTTCTTGTATTAGTTATTGATTGCTGTTAGTTAGAATAATGTTTTTCATCTATATTTTCAATAAAAAAATCAAGGGTAGCCTTTACCATGCTTATTTTGCTAGTATACATGTTGCTGTTTGAAAACAGAAAGTTTACCGCTGTTGCAAAAATTCCCTAAAAAAGTCAGAGAATGGTATAATGTTGAATCTTTTTGCATATTAAGCTCTGATAAATTTATTACAGTGCGAATTTTCTCTCATAATTTTTGGAGTTAGGTAACTATTGATACTCTTGCATTCTTTACAGACTGTACTGTTTTGGCAGATTGCTGTTATGTTTGCATTGTTTGCGTATGTTTGCTTGTTTAATGATTCTATTTGAGGATAGGAGTATTAAATATGCAGAGGCATTTAGTATTCAATATTGAATAATAATTTTAGTGATTTGTTATAGTAGAAAATGATAAGGTTTTGCATTGGTTTATACTAACCCATCTCACGAGTTCTTGTTGAGTTTGTTGTGAATGAAGCTTTTGATAAAAAGAGAAACCATGATATGAGAGGAATTAAGGAGACACAAAAGTTCAAGCTTGGGGATGCCCAAGGCACCCCAAGATAATATTTCAAGAAGTCTCAACCATCTAAGCTTGGGGATGCCCCGGTAGGCATCCCACCTTTCTTCTTCAACAATCATCGGTTAGTATCGGTTGAGCCTAAGTTTTTGCTTCTTCACATGAGTTGTTCTATCCTTGCAATGTCATTTTATTTTGTTTTTCTTGCTGCTTGAATACAATACCAAGATCTGAAATTCTTAATTGAGAGAGAGTCTTCACATAGTTGCATAATTATTTAGCTACTCATTGATCTTCACTTATATTTTTTGGAGTAGTTTGTCATTTACTTGTGTGCTTCACTTATATCCTATGAGTAAATGGTTGAATGAGTTGAATGTCATAAATCTGAAATTATATATGTCTCTTTTGCTTATCCCATGGGGAGTAATGACTTCACATCTAAGAAGTAGAGGTTGTAAATTTATTGACGGTTAGCAAGCATTGTATTGGTCATTTGAACAATTCATGAAAGAATATTGAAGGAAGAGAGATTTCACATGTAAATATACTATATTGGACATCTTTTATAATTGTGAGCACTCATTAAGTATGACATGCTAAAGAGTTGATGTTGGACAAGGAAGACAACGTAATGGGTTATGTTTTCTCACATCTCAGTTAAAGTATATTGTCATGGATCATTCAAACATGTTGAGCTTGCCTTTCCCCCTCATGCTAGCCAAAATTCCTTGCACCAAGTAGAGATACTACTTGTGCTTTCAAATATCCTTAAACCCAGTTTTTGCCATGAGGGTCCACCATACCTACCTATGGATTGAGTAAGATCCTTCAAGTAAGTTGTCATCGATGCATGCAATAAAAATTGCTCTATAAATATACATGACTTATTAGTGTGAAGAAAATAAGCTTTATACGATCTTGTTATGGAAGCAATAAAAGCGACGGACTGCATAATAAAGGTCCATATACAAGGGGCAATATAAAGTGATGTTCTTTCGCATTAAGATTTTGTGTATCCAACCCTAAAAACGCATGACAATCTCTGCTTCCCTCTACGAAGGGCCTATATTTTACTTTATGCAAGAGTCAAGGTGATCTTCACCTTTCCCTTTTTCATTTTATCCTTTGGCAAGCACTTTGTGGTGGGGTGATCCTGATATATATATCTAATTGGATGTACGTTAGCATGAACTATTATTGTTGACATCACCCAAAGGTGAATACGTTTGGAGGCAACATTATAAGCCCCAATCTTTCTTTGTGTCTGATTAAAACTTCATAACCACAAGTATTGCGTGAGTGTTAGCAATTGTAGAAGACTATATGATAGTTGAGTATGTGAAGTTTGCTAAATCAAAGTTCTGACATAGACTCTTCCTGAAAGTAAGATGAATTGCAATTGTTTGATGACTAAGAATGAAGTTTGCTAGTTTTCAAGAAAGTTTATGGTCTATGCTTTAACATGTGAATTGCTTGTTACTAGTTCGTGAAAAGTTTTATGAGATGAACTACTGTTATGACATATAATGATGCTAGTAAAGGTGATTGAAATTATCATTGATCAAACTTGTGCACCTCTAGCATTCACACTTCATAAATTCTTTCTTTAGCATTTACCTACTCGAGGAAGAGTAGGAATTAAGCTTGGGGATGCTGATATGTCTCCAACGTATCTATAATTTATGAAGCATTCATGCTATTTTATTACCTGTTTTGAATGATTATGGGCTTTATTATTCACTTTTATATTACTTTTGGCACTAACCTATTAACTGGAGGCCCAGCCCATATTGCTGTTTTATTGCCTGTTTCAGTATTTCAAAGAAAAAGAATATCAAACGGAGTCCAAACGGAATGAAACCTTCGGCAACGTGATTTTTTGGAAGATTATCATCCTGGAGACTTGGAGTCCACGTCAGAAGATACTCGAGGAGCCCAGGAGATAGGGGGCGTGCCCCCCCCCCCTACTGGGTGCACCCCCCTGTCTCGTGGACCCATCGAGCACCCATCGACCGACTTCTTTCGCCTATATAAGCCTACGTACCCTAAAACCATTGAATATCAAGATAGATCGGGAGTTCCGCCGCCGCAAGCCTCTGTAGCCACCAAAAACCTCTCGGGAGCCCTTCCCGGCACCCTGCCGGAGGGGGGATCCTTCATTGGTGGCCATCTTCATCATGTCGGCACTATCCATGACGAGGAGGGAGTAGTTCACCCTCGAGGTTGAGGGTATGTACCAGTAGCTATGTGTTTGATCTCTCTCTCTCGTGTTCTCTCTCGTGTTCCCTCTATGGCAAGATCTTGATGTATCCTGAGCTTTGCTATTGTAGTCGGATCTTATGATGTTTCTCCCCCTCTACTCTCTTGTGATGAATTGAGTTTTCCCTTTGAAGTTATCTTATCGGATTGAGTCTTTTATGAGAACACTTGATGTATGTATTGTCGTGCTTATCTGTGGTGACAATGGGATATCATGTGCCACTTGATGTATGTTTTGGTGACCAACTTGCGGGTTCCGCCCATGAACCTGTGCATAGGGGTTGGCACACGTTCTTGACTCTCCGGTAGAAAATTTGGGGCACTCTTTGAAGTACTTTGTGTTGGTTGAATAGATGAATCTGAGATTGTGTGATGCATATCGTATAATCATGCCCACGAATACTTGAGGTGACAATGGAGTGTCTAGGTGACATTAGGGTTTTGGTTGATTTGGGTCTTAAGGTGTTATTCTAGTACGAACTCTTGAATAGATTGATCCAAAAGAATAACTTTGAGGTGGTTTCGTACCCTACCATAATCTCTTCGTTTGTTCTCCGCTATTAGTGTCTTTGGAGTGACTCTTTGTTGCATGTTGAGGGATTGTTATATGACCTATCTATGTTATTATTGTTGAGAGAAATTGCACTAGTGAAAGTATGAACCCTAGGCCTTGTTTCCTATCATTGCAATATTGTTTACGCTTACTTTTATCGCTTGCTACCTTGCTGTTTTTATAATTTCAGATTACGAAAACCTTTATCTACTATCTATTTTGAACTTGTATTACCATCTCTTCACCGAACTAGTGCACCTATACAATTTACCATTGTATTGGGTGTGTTGGGGACACAAGAGACTCTTTGTTATTTGGTTGCAGGGTTGTTTGAGAGAGACCATCTTCATCCTACGCCTCCTACGGATTGATAAACCTTAGGTCATCCACTTGAGGGGAATTTGCTACTGTCCTACAAACCTGTGCACTTGCAGGCCCAACAACGTCTACAAGAAGAAGGTTGTGTAGTAGACATCACTCGGTACCTCAAAGTTCACCTCAATGTCAGCCTGACAAACCAAGTGCATGCACAAGTTAGTTGGTTATTAATTAATCATGAACTGATCACCACACTTACAGAAGTATTTGTGACTTTGCGTTAAGCAATCTTTGAAAATTAGGTTGCATAAGTACAGTTGGAGTCTTATTCTGTTTAGTTAATAATAAGAATTACAAAAGGGAACAATATGTTGGTCAAATGTATCTGGGTTAAGCAATCTAATCACATCAGTTTAGTTGGAACCTTGGAGGTGTGCATGCAAGGTCAATATGTACAGGACGGCAAGTCTTTATTCTTTTTAGTTAATTGATCTTATTCTTGTTAGTTAATGGAGCAGAATGCATGACTGCAGAGTTGAGATTAGAGTAGAGGACATATGTAGTGAAATCTGCAGAGTACAAACAGATGGACTCAGAAAAGAGATACCTGTGGAGCACGGAGTAGAGTAGAGTAGAGTAGAGTGAAAAGTTAGCAAATTGGCAGAGCGAGTGATCGGCGTACACAATCCCTAGCGACTCCTCGTCTCACTGCCGTCGGCTGGCTTAGCCACGGTGGACAGAGCCTAAAGCCGTCACCCACATCGGCTGATGGGAGCCTCCCTCTATGCCCAACCTAGACTCTGTAGCTCCTTCCCGCTGGTTTTTACCCCTGTCCTCCTAGCTCCCCTTTGTGAGATGGGTGGGTTTGTATCCATCCAATTCCCATGGTGTACTAGTGTGGGAACCTTGTTTTCTTCTGTGCCCTCTGAGGCTCTGACTATAGTGTCAAGTGGGTGGGTGTGGGGGAGGGGGAGGGGAATCTGGGTCTGCTGCTGCGCGTGGGAAGAGGTAGGAAGCAGAGGAAGGTGCTTAGGGGTAGAAGGGGATGGAGTCCATGATGGGACGCCTCAACATCCTGGCTGATGAGGTGGATGTGGTAGATATGAATAACGAGGAGACGCTACCGATGAGGTGGTCACTGGTGTGCAAGGTGCTTTTGCCGTCTGTCATCCACATTCAGACAATCAAGGTTGCGGTGAGGCCGGTATGGGGTAACCCGAGAGGGCCGCGACTCAGATCCTTAGGTAACAACCTTTTTGTTGTTGATTTCGTGAGCTTGGGTGAAAGACTATGCTCTTGAGGACTCTCCCTAGATGGTCGGGCAGCAGGGGGATGTGGATGATTTTGGAGATGCCTCTGGTAGCTTCCTTCAGGAGAGGGTCTCAGTTCCAGTTGATCAACAACTCCGGAGATGGGTGACAACGACGAAGCAGAGGGCTATGGAAAAGTTTGAGTTGCAATACGAGAAACTTCACTTCTACCTTAGTTGTGGGCTAATTGGGCATGGAGATCTGGAGTGTCATTTTCCTGCGGCTCGGGGCAAACTCCCGTTTGATAGGAAGCTGAGAGCGCCTAATGATCGTAGAAAGAAACTTCAACCTTTCAGCCAGGCTGCTGCAACATCGTCATGGAATAGCGTCTACAGAGACCATAGTGGCCGGAAATCCAACCCTGGGTCTGCATCCATCCATACCAACCATGCAGATGAGGGCTCTGGTTTGAAACCGGGTGAGGAGGATGTTACCTCCCTAAACTCGAAAACTCATGGTGGCACCTGGCTGCTCAAGAGCGTTTAAAATTGCAAAGAAGCTCTTTGATGCTGGAGCGAGGAGGAGTTGAAGATTCAGAAATAACACAAGCTTATGCAAGGAGGGCTGGAAGCTCTCGCAGTTGACAACCCTCACTCTGCCCTAGTCCTTACGCCAGTGCTGAAGGGGGAACACAACAACAATGCTATCATGCTGAATCTTGATAACAAAGGAGAAATGGCAAAAAAGCAGAAGAATGACAAACCTGCAAACAACTCTCATGTGGTGGTGGCTACCAGGGTTCAGCCCCGCCACCATCAATGAATACTTATGTTTTAACTGCCGGAACTGTGGGCGGTCCGAGGAAGTTCACGTCTTCACCATATGCACAACCTTGTGGAAACTCATGACCCAGCTTTGGTCTTTCTTTCGGAGACAAAACTGAATGCTACAAGAGCTCAAGATTTGAAGTGGAGAATTGGGATGCAGAATGCAAAAGCTGTGAGCAGTGTTGGCCTTAGTGGTGGGTTGGCTCTGCTCTGGATGAATGATGTTCATGTGCGGGTTCTAAATCTATCCACTTCGACATTGACGACATGGTGTGTGGTGAAGCCACTAGAGAAAATGAATAGAGATTTACTGGGTTCTATGGTAACCCAAACCGCCAATTCAGAGGGGATAGCTCGTGCTTGCCTCAGTTTTTACACCAGTAACATGATGAACCTTGGCTCTATGCAGGGGATTTTAGCGAGACACTTTGTGCTTCTGAAAGGTTTGGGGGTGATGTCACGGAGGAATGGAAAATGGAGGGCTTTAGAGAGGCAACTGATTTCTGCTCTTTCTCTGATCTCAGTTATGCGGGGCCGTGGTATACTTGGGATAATCTGCAATATGGCAACTCAATGTCAAAGTCCGCTTGGACAAGGCTCCTGGGTATGTTAGCTTCCTGGATAGGCTTGATGGCACTTCGGTTTCCCATGTTCAAACTATGGAGTCTGACCATTCCGTCATTCTGATCACGTTAAGAAGATCAAACTGGCTTGGAGGTGGATCTTCTGGAAAGCCGTTTACGTATGAGAATATGTGGCGCAGGCATGAACAATATGAGGAAACTGTTAACAAGACTTAATAAGAGGATCTCGGAGTTGTTAGCCCAGGAAGAAGCTACGTCTCGCCAGCACTCTTGGATTCAGTGGTTGAAAGAGGGTGACAGGAACATGGCCTTTTTCCATGCCAAGGCAAAATAACAAGCAAGCAACAACAATATCAGCTCCTTGAAGCGAGATGATGGTTCTTTTCGCACCAGCCAACCAGAATTAGAGTCAATGACAGGTCAGTTTTTCAACGGATTGTTCACTGCTCAAGAAATAGTTGTCTCTGATGTTGTGACTGCATTTGGTCCCCGTAAGGTGACTGCTCCCATGAATGAGGGCCTCTGTGCCCTCTTCCTCGACATGGAAAATGAGAAAACGCTCTTCATGATGAAACATACATGGGGTCAGATCCGGCTAGACTTTAGCAAAAAGGTAGAAAACAACAAAATCAGCCCGCATAGTATGGCATCACATTTACCGAAGGCTGTAGCCTGCGCGTCGATCAAGGTGGAAAATCAAACGGCGGGAAAACTACTTCTTGCACATGGGCCGAGTAGTACACGACATCTCATGTTGTTGCTTGCTCGTGATAAATCACGCACGCAAGGCGATCTGCTACACTGCAGGTTTTCATATGAAGCCAGTAAAATTAATTGGAAGAACCTCCTCATGTGAAGACCAAGCCACCCCTGGAGTAGTAGTACAATTGTAGTAGCAATTAATTGATTTGCATGGGTTGCAAGATTTTATCGTTTGATCAATCATTTGCTACTTTGACTTGACGCCGAGACCGCCGTGATGTTAGACGGCCGCTGTCACGGATTCAAAGGAAGTGGTGCAGACGTGCAGGATGGTGACTCAAACACTTGACGATACCCTATTTATTCCTGGAAATTCCATGGCACCAACTCTCCCCGTGACCGCTTCTTGAGATTGGTGACTTTTTTCTTAAATGGCATCAAACAACATGTTTTCTTATTGTTTTGGAACATACTAATTTGGCGGATATTATCTATCACGGTTTGGAAAATAGAAAATTATGATAGTACTTTCTATGAAGAACGTTGATCACTGTATTGACTAAATAAATCGGAAATACCAAACTTAAATGCTACTATTAAGGAAAAGGAAATATATTATGGATAAAAAATGACTTGCGAATTATTTGGGGCCATTCTATTTTTTTTACTGTTCAATATAAGAGTGAATATATTGCATGGAAAATAATGTGCAATCGGAAAAACTTTTTTTGGTGTGGAACATCTCTCGGAAATTATAGATAGTTGGTTTCTTAGTGCCAGTCATAGTTGTCCTAAACTATATGCCAAAATGATTGGAATAATTTTATATACACTTGTCATCATGAGTGGTTATTCAATCAGTCCAATATGGGTTCCTTTTTGCTATGTGGAGGGAGACAAAAAATTCTTTGAGGGAATGATCTGACTAATTATGGTTGACTGCACCTTGAAGAGGAATATATAATTTATGCTAATAGAATTGGCTAAGAGGAAGTGTCTATTATGGAGCGGCACTTATTTATGGATGAAGATGGTTACCACTCCATGGAAAAGGAAATTTGATGAAACTTAATGGTATGCCTATTGCCAATGTTTGTATATAGGTTTAACTGCCACCACTTTTTTCTTCAAATAGTTGGATTATGATGTTAATTCATATACATCATTTATTGTTGGAATACCATAGCAAATTTATTTTCATGCAACAATTTCAAAGGAAAATTGATCTACTTTGGATTGGAAATTATGCCATGAAACTCCCTTGCGGAGGAAAACTATTATTGTTATAGGACACTATGTGCAACATCAATGAGAAGGGATTTGATTTATTTTTCTATTTTGGAATCTATTGACTATGTTATACTATTTGGAAAAGGAAAAGTGGAAATATTGTTAGTACAAATTAGTGCATCATTGAACTTTACACAATTGTCTCTTCTTTTTTGATGGTCCATTGGAGGTTGGCAACCCAAATTTTATTTGATGAAGATAGCTCAATAGATAGGAATATTAATAATGGAAACACATGCCTGGAATCATATTATTTATATCAACCACGACTTGGTGACATATCTTGGAACAGGATCAAGTGGCATATTGATTTATTTTTAATTTTGTACTTTAGTGGGAGGACTATGGTACTTGTAAATCATATGGTGGTTATTTTGATTTATACACCTTTACTGAAGGTGGAAGGAGATAAAAACCTTCGTATCATTATTTATTTTGATATTCTTATGGTATTTCTTAGGACACTCCCACTAGAGGTCATTTTATTATCTCATTCATTGATGGTTGCACTAGATATGGTTATGTTTATACTATGGGAGCCGCTACGCGTCCACAGGTAGATGTCTAGTAAACATCCACCACCTCGACCGCCGTCAGATCTCCGCGCGTGAGCCGTCAGATCTAACTCCTCACATTCGTGCGTCGCCTTCCCGACACATTAATTCCTGAAACAACAACCCAGTTGCAGAAACAACGGTCGCGTTGCAGAAACAATTCCTGAAACAGCGGCCGCGTTGCAAAAACAATTCCTGAAACAACGATTGTGTTGCAGAAACAACTACCATGTTGCAAAAATTTGGAGATTGCAGAAACAATTCCTGAAACAACGGCTACGTTGCAAAAACAATTCCTAAAACAACGGCTGCGTTGCACAAACAACTACCATGTTGCATGCGTCAAGCACATCAGCGCAGACCGCAACAAAGCAGTAGCGCCGCCACTCCAGCTATTGCAGAAGCACGACGATGAGTCGTTCTTCGCCTGAAAAGCAACTTGAAGTGAGGGAGCTGGCGGAGAAAAAGAGCAGGAAGGGTAAGACGGAGGAATCCTACCTCGCCGGCGAACACCGACTGCCGGCGCACAGGGCGGTGGCTGGCTGGCTCGTGTGAGCAGTGGAGTTGTAGAAGCTTGAGGTGGTGGCCGCCATGGCATGCTGCAAGAGTTGGGAAAAAAGAGCCGACTGGGAAGGAGATAAGGAAAGAAGGATGTAGCGGTGCAATGGGTCCACATGGACACGCGTCACGTGCTGGAGGCGGTGGACGCCCAGCATTGGATCCGCCGGATGATGGTAAGAGTTTGCCTTATACTATTTGAAAATACAAGTCAGAATGTTTTATTTTGCTTGTCATATTATGTATTGAAGTGGGAAATCAGTTGATTAAAAGATCCTAAAGTTTTGACAATTGATTGGTGGGGGAAATACAGTTCAGGAATATATCAATTGACATGTAAAGAGCAAGGAATTATTCACCATCGTAACATACCGTACACTCCACTACTGAATGGAAGAATTGAATGTCGTTTATACTCCCTTATTAGCTTTGTTAATGAAGCATTGCATAATGTCGTTTGTTGATATCATTCTTCATCTAGCATAGTCACTATATGTCTTGACTGGAAGGAATCTTCTATTTTAGCATGAAATTCTCAGTTACTACGAAGCACACACCAGTAAATTTTTAGTGGTTATTCTAGTGGATCAAACTGGTGGAAAAGTAGGAACACAATAATTATTAAGATAAAGGGTGGACTTATTGACAATCATACTGGACTATAATCTTGACCCCAAAGGAAACTACAAGAGTAACACCCGACACTAACATGCTTAGGATAAGTGGGATGAATTAACTTGGAGTGTCATCTCTGGAAATTTTTTATGTGTTCTTTAGGGGGAAGTCACTCTAAATTTTAGAGGAAGTTTTTTAAGAAGGCTTAAATTTATCATCAATGTCAACTATGGGTGGAACAAATGCGGGAAGGAACAAATTCAATGAGAAAATATATAGTTCAGGGACTTATTATCATACCAAACTACCGCAAGCCCATTGTTTGTAAGTGTTTTTAATTTATTTAAGGAAATTTGGCTCATTGGAATATTATAATGCTCCTCTTGCTATTAAATTCTTTGGGCAAAGATAAATATACTTTGTGGAAACTCTCTCTCCTTGAATTTAGGGAAAGAGGAACTAATGACATGGTTTGCTAATTGAATACATTAATGTATGGTCTTATAAGAAGCTTCACATCAATGGAATAGCAGGTCATATGGTTTTCTAAATGAAGCAAGGTGGTCATCTACAAATGTAAGTGTAAAATATTTTGCATTATTATTGTATATGTTAACATTGTTTTGTTGTTTGCAATGGTAAAGTCACATTGATGGAAGTGAAAGCTTGGTCATGTTTTAACTTTCATATGAAAAGAACGTTTGAAGCTTCCTCTGTTTTAGGAGTGTAACTACATAGAGTATGTTTTGAAACGTTTCCTATGGAAAATTGCAAATTGTTAAAGTACCTGGAACCAAACTTAGTGAGGAATTATGTTTGAACTCCTGTGGAGAAAGGGATAATAATGGAGTTGAAATTTACTGTATCTTCATTATGCAATCATACCTTAGCTTTCAAAATTTATGTTGCAAATTCAAGTAGTGGGAGGAAAGGTGAGCAACTAAGAGAATCTCCTACATCATAGTATGACATTGTGGAAAGTGCATCACAACCTGTCAGTTATTCTGGAATTTATATTAAAGGTAAACACATTGACGAAGCTATTGTTTTGTCTACAAGATAAGAAACAAGTCCAGGTACGCATATTCATTTTTTTTGTAGTACTAATAAGCTGCAGGTTCACTGACACAAGTCAGGAATTTATTTCAAAACATGGTAACTTATGGAACTTCATTTACTGAATGGATTAGATATTTGTGTGGTTTTGATAACTTCATTCAACATGGTTATTATCTATTTGACTCAATGTGGAATTAATCATATTATTGATATATGTGATGGAAAATAATTGATGCATAATTTTACTCGAGGAAGCAAAATACTCAAGGTGCCTATATTTTGTGGGTTTTCAATGTAGTGCTAATATGATTACTGATCCCTGGACTAAGCCTCTTAGTCAGGAGGTATTTGGCAAGCATGTTAAGGCTATGGGTTTACGAATATTTGAATGATTATTTGGGACAAGTGGGAGATGTTGGAATTATGTGCCATGCAACTGTATTCAAATTATTAGGAATTACTAATATTCGGAATACCTTGTTATGGAATTATACATGTATTTATGCATGAAATTACTTTACATGGTTATTATGGAATTATCACTTGTTGGAATGTATTTAAGTTGTATGCTTAAGAAAACTAGTCAATTATCAGTGGAGTGCAATATACTATTTATATTGAAAAGACTACCAGGGTATAGTGATAATTGGAAGGAGCTGATCATATAGTTAGATTACAGCTTAATATTGATCTGCATAATTAGAGGAATTTACACTATTATGGCGCGTTGCTCACAAGCGTCTACTCCGGAGACACAATAGGTAGAATCCGTTAACAGACAAATTTGATCGTGATTGGTAATTTGATCTTGAGTCAATCCCAGAAAATAGTTGAAAAGATTAGAAATCTTATTTGTATAAGAGGTGAACTCTTTGGAAAGACAACATAAGAAAGTCCCTAACCCTATCCTCTGATTTGCGAATTATGAGCGATACCAAGATAAGCGCTGAGGGATATGGGTAGACCACAAAGCTATTCCCAACACAGACATGACATGAATCATCCAAAGTTTATTTTGTGAGCACTGGAGAAATGTCTGGCCGCCGCCACCATCCCGCCGGCTGGATCATATTCATACGTGGTGGTCCGGCCGCCGGTGCTCGCCGCCTTGATCTTAGGTGGGCGAAAGCAAGCAAACCAAGACGCCACCACCGACCAGAAACCGGAGCCGGATTTCTTACCGTCTCCCATGGAACCGAAACCTCTCTAAAACCTCCACGTTTGTTCGTCTCTTTAGACTAGCTGTTCTCTTGTGCCGATGAGGAGTTGCTGCTGCTGGGCTAGCCTCTTATAGCATTGCTTGCTTGGCGACCACGGCGAATGGTCTCTACACCTGGACAAAACGCTGCTTGGCCGGTCAGCATGACACTCGACTTGCTGTCCAAGATGGTACTCCTCGCCTCCGTTCCAAGAAAGAAATAAAGGCGATACTCCTAGCTTTGAATTTTCCTCGCTGGCTGCATGCACAAGGGGCCAGGATAGCTGCCAATCAATGCATGCAAAACGTCAGTGTAGCTGCAGGATAAAAAAAACGGTTGGATTGATCGATCACTTTCACAGCTTACTCGGAGAAAGTTGATCAATCAGTCGGTCAATAGGCCACGTTGCCTAACTCACGAGAAAACAGCGCCGATCGAGTGCGTGACGCGCGCGGCAGCGTCGTCGCGGGTTTTGCCGCCGGCAGCGCGCCGTCTGGCTCCCTCCTTCGTCAGAAGAGAAGACCATCTCATGCTCCTCCTGTTACCTCTGCCTCTTCTTTTTACCCATTGCGAAATTACCATAGAGAAGTTTGGAGCAAGTATTCGAGCTACCGGTTAAAACCAGTTGCAGAAATACTCTTCGTTTCTAGCTTCTATCTGGATGTTCACGATCAAAGGAATTTCCAGGCGGATTCTATGGACATTATTAGAGGCTAATGTGTGTCTCGCCGCGCTGTTCTTCACCCATGGGTTTAACCTTTCTATCAGGTTATTGTGGTCGGATTTTTCTTTTTAATTTTATCTTCATTGAGTTGGGGTTTATGGCGGTTTTTTTTATTTCAATAGGCCTTGTTCGGTTGCCGTGGTTAGATTCCACGAGTGGTTTCTAACCTCCTAGGGATCGGGTGATCCCCTACTTGTCACCCAACCCCCGTTGTTCCTCATCCACATGAATCCCTATGACCATAACCTGTTCGGTTACTCCCTTTCTATATTCTCCGTAAGCATATCAGGTCAGATCGGGAGGAGGAGATGGGAAAGAAGAGGGGGAGAGGAGAAGAAGGAGAAGAGGCTTACCGGGTGGGAGAGAAGGGAGGGGTGGGGAAGTATGCTGCCATCGTCGCCTTCGGATGGCTGCGTCGCCGCCGCCGCCGCCGCCACCGAATCGCGGGAGAGAGAGAGAGGTCGGGGACTCGCGGAGAGAGGGCTCGAACCTTTTCTTCTCGCGTACCGTTTCGTCCATCGCGAGAGGGATTGGTTCCACGGGTAGAGGGGCGAGGATTATATCCTGGGTAGTTCCACCTGGTTTGGCAGGGATTGGGCGGGGGTGTAGCCCCGACCGGGTTTAACCGAACACACTTATAAAGCAGGCCGGGGTGGAATCCCGGTCGGGTCGAAACCACGGGGTTCGGCAGGGATTGGGCGTTGTAGATGGACAAGATGTGGGCTGTGCAATCGCGATGTATTGATCGGTGCATCAGGCACGTATATATAAGTACAGAGGTGGGCCACAACCTCAACTATACAGAGGAAACAGGAGGTGGGCCCTACACACAAATATACACGTACACAATATACTCGACACCCCCCGCAGTCGAAGCGGCGCCAGTGACGCAAAGACTGGAACGAAACTCCTCAAAGATGGAAGTCGGCAGTCCCTTCGTCATCACATCGGCGAACTGTTGTGCAGTCGGCACATGGAGAACCCGAATGCGTCCTAGAGCCACCTGCTCACGCACAAAGTGAATGTCCAGCTCAATGTGTTTAGTCCGGCGATGATGAACGGGGTTGGCGGAGAGGTACACCGCAGAGACGTTGTCGCAGTAGACAACTGTAGCCTGGGAGACGTCGTGATGCAGCTCCTGAAGTAACTGTCGTAGCCAGGTGCACTCAGCAACAGCGTTGGCCACAACTCGGTACTCAGCCTCCGCGCTGGAGCGCGAAACCGTGGGTTGTCGCTTGGACGACCACGAGACGAGTGAAGGACCGAGGTAGACGCAGTAGCCAGAGGTGGATCGAGAGTGTCTGGACAGCCAGCCCAGTCTGCGTAGGAGTAGACCATCATCTCCAGAGAAGCGGACGCCGTGAGGGTGAGCCCGAGGGTCATCATGCCGCGGATGTAACGGAGGATCCGCTTCACGAGAGTCCAATGGGAGTCACGAGGGGCGTGCATGTGGAGACACACCTGCTGAACAGCATACTGAAGATCCGGTCTGGTGAGAGTCAAATATTGAAGAGGACCGACGATAGACCGGTAGAAAGGAGCATCCGATGCTGGCAAACCCTCAAGAGCAGAAATCTTGGCCTTCGTGTCAACAGGAGTAGCAACAGGGTGACAGTTGAGCATGCCAGCACGCTCAAGAAGCTCGTGCGCATACTTCTGCTGATGAAGAAGGAAACCGTCCGGGCGCTGAACGACCTCAATGCCAAGGAAATAATGTAGAGCACCCAAGTCCTTGATGGCAAACTCGTCACGCAGCCGAAGAGTAATCTACTGAAGAAGAGCCGCGGAGGAGGCCGTTAGGATGATGTCGTCGACGTAAAGGAGCAAATATGAAGTCGTGTCACCGAGGCAATAGACAAACAGTGAGGCGTCCGAGCGAGTGACGCTGAAACCCAGTGTCTGAAGAAACCTGGCGATCCGCTGGTACCAGGCGCGGGGTGCTTGCTTGAGCCCGTAGAGAGATCGGGACAGCAGACACACATGGCCAGGAAGTGAGGCATCGACGAAACCGGTGGGCTGCTCACAATACACCTGCTCCTCAAGATGGCCGTGGAGAAAGGCGTTGGAGACATCCATCTGATGAACAGGCCAGCCTCGAGACACCGCGAGCTGGAGGACGGTGCGGATCGTGACCGGTTTTACAACCAGGGCAAACGTCTCAGTGAAGTCCACTCCAGCGCGCTGTCGGAAACCACGAACCACCCAGCGAGCCTTGTAGCGCTCAAGAGTACCATCCAAGCGGGTCTAATGGCGAAAGACCCACTTGCCGGTGATGGCGTTGGTGCGAGGAGGCCGGGAAACCAGTGTCCAGGTACGGTTCCGCTGAAGGGCGTCGAACTCTTCCTACATCGCTGCAAGCCA
Organism: Triticum aestivum; assembly: GCF_018294505.1. NCBI lineage: Eukaryota > Viridiplantae > Streptophyta > Magnoliopsida > Poales > Poaceae > Triticum > Triticum aestivum. Next base: position 509,710,845 of record NC_057807.1, read on the forward strand.
GTGAGGATCACGGAGGGTTGCGCGAGCAGACGCGGGAAGAGGAGACGGCTCCGCGGTGGAGGCGACGAGGACATACTCATCGCTCGAGTACCGGAGGCTCGGACGATGAACACCGGTACGAGCCTGTGTAACAGGGCCAGTCGGCGTCATCGGAGTCACCGGCGAGGCGGCCGGCGTTGGGGCCAGCGAGGCGGCTGGCATCGGAGCCGGCGAGGGGGCCGGCGTCAGGGCCGG
>NC_057807.1:509711721-509713770 GCF_018294505.1 Triticum aestivum
CGGCCTCGAGGCAGCCGAAGGGGCGGTCGAGCCAGCAGCGCCCGATCCCGCGGCGCCCAAGTCGGGGGCAGCGGGTGAAGGGGGGCGCCAACCGCGCCGTCAGGGCCGGCCGAGGAGGCCCAGGATGCAGGCGCCGGCGTGGGGGCGCGAGGACCGCCAAAGCCCGGAGGCGGTCCACGGGCCAAACGGGGCCGTCCACCTGACGGAGTCGCCGAAGGGCCGCCGGTGGCCGGCGGTGACGAGGCGACAAGGGGTACCTGCTGCTGAAACGGAAACACCATCTCATCAAAGTAAACGTGTCGGGAGGTGAATACACGATGGGAGACGGGATCATAGCAGCGGTAGCCCTTAGTGTTAGGTGGGTAGCCAAGAAAGATGATATCACCGAGTAGAGCTCGTCGGGGCTGTCACATTGGTGGAGCACCATCCGCGTGCGAGCGTCCTTAACAGAAAAACCACATTCGTCAAATTCAACGGTAACAGGATTTTCACGTGTAAGAGAACGAACAGAAACAAGATTTTTAATAAGCTCAGAAGAAACTAAGACATAAGACATGAATATTGGAGTGGAGTTAGACGGAAAATATGCATGACCTATGTGGGTGATAGGAAGAGAAGAGCCGTCACCGACGGTGATGCGGTTGGAAGTATGGACAGGATAGGAGGTGTGGAGGTTATCGGGATAAGCCGCCATGTGAGCGGTGGCTCCAGTGTCCATATACCAGTCGCCGCCGCCGGTGTAGCTAGACGGGGAGGGGGCGGTGTGAAGAGCCGCCAGAAGGGCCGGGTCCCATGGCGCCGGCGGGAGAGGTTGCGGTGGGGCCGTCAGGGGCAGCAGCGGCAGCCCACCTGGTTGCGGCTGCTGGCCGTAGTTCGCCGCGTAGGACGCCGCATAGGGCTGCGGCGCGGTGTAGAACGCCTGGTGCGACGGTGGCCGGGCGCCGAGAATACCCGGGGCAGGGGCCCGGGGAACCAGCATGGAGTAGGCATGCACAACGCCGGTCCATGGGTTCTGACGGCGTACCACGGGGCCGGCTGATAAGCCTGCTGCTGCGGCGGGCGGGGTGCTCCTCCCTGAGCGCCTGTGTCCCCCTTCTTGCGGCCGCCGTGACGACCACCCCCATTGGCCGCCGGCTGGGGCGGCGGGAAGGGAGTGGCCGGGGCGGACGGGAAACCCGGCGGGAAGACGGGCGCCGCCAGCTGGGGCGGCGGTGGGGGTGCTTGACCCCCGCGGATACTGGCGACGAGGGCGGTGTGGGTCGCGCGAGTCCGCGACATCCGCATCGGGCGCTCCTCCAACTTGAGGTACGCGACCACCTTAACGAAGGTAGGCTCCGGGATGAGGGTGAGGTTGGAGGCGGCGTTCCCAAAATCCTCGTTGAGGCCGGCAGTGAGGGTGCTGATGAGGAGCTCGTCGCCGATCGTCTCCCCGAGATCACGGAGCTCATCGGCAAGCTTCTTAAGGCGCATGCAAAAATCATCAATGGACGAGTCAAGCTACTGGCACCCATAAACTCGCCGTGGAGAAGGACCTTGCGCTGCAGCCGGTTGTCGGTGAAGAGGTCGTTGAGCTTGGTCCAGACCGCGTAGGCGTCGTCGTCGTCATCCACCACGGTGTGGAAGAGGTCGCTGGAGATGGTGAGGTAGAACCAGCGGATGATGGTGGCGTCGAGGATCATCCACTCCTCGTCGTTGATCATGAGCGTCGAGTCCACGGTGCCATCCACGTGACCGTGCAGGAGGTACTCACGGAACACAAGCGAAAAATACCGCTTCCAAGCGGAGTAGGACGCGGTGTTTTGATCAAGCTTCACCGGGACACACTCATGGATGTTGAGGTCGCGGACGAGGGTGACATCAGGACCGGCGAACGGGTTGGAGACGGTGGAGGAGGAGGAGCTCATGGCTAGGTTTAGGGTTCGGGTGCAGGACGCGGCGCCGGTGTGGAGGTGGGGCGGCGCGGGTGGGAGGCGGGCTTGGGTGGTGCAGGTAGCGGCGCGGGTGGAGGGTTAGGGTTCGGGAGAGAGGGGTGGGCGGAAGCTGGTGGCG